>NW_027460302.1:16164153-16406653 GCF_050947875.1 Dermacentor variabilis
CATGGCGTCACGACCTCCTGCGAAACGAAACTGACACTAGCTGGTAGAAAAACTGCCATAGTAAATTAGTTACAGTCCAATGTTCAGAGCGCCCTATCTTCCGAGGTTGCCAGATCTAGGGCCTTCATTTCAGGAAAAAATATAGCTATAATATGCCATGTCAGTATACCCCTTCAATGACACGCTTGTTTTCATACGCCACAAGCCATACGCATTGTTCGCGGAGAGTATCTGCGGCCGCCTGTATTCGACGCAGTTCCTCATGCGCATGGAGGACGCAAAAAATTAGGAGGAAGCATCCCGAAGCACGACTGAAGCCAAACCTGTCGAGCAAACGCGTGAGCCCGCGTCAAAATGCGTCGTTGGCTTTAGTTTTCCCGCTCTGCAGGCAGAGCCAAGGCAGGGTAGCCGGAAAAACGTGCACCGAATAAAAACTGATGGCGTAGCTACAGGGAACCAAACCCAACAGCAAATCTCGATTGCTGCTCCGTGATCTTGCTACGTGTTGCTATACTGAGCAAAGGGCCTGGCTTCTTGCTGGCTGCGTGACGTGGTGCTCTCTCCCCCAGCTTCTGCCTTCCTCAGCAATCTGCACGTGCGTGGTCAACCACAACTCAGCATGCGAACCAATGCAGCCGAGTCTTTAAAAGAGGACTCAATATCGGGAGTAATCGCTGGCAGAGCGAACACAGCGCATACGAAAGTAAACGACGGGCGCTGCGTCGGCTTCTTGGAAAGAAACAGAGCGTGAAGAAATAGCCGGCGTAAACTGTGGCAGCGCCGAAGGATGTTTTATTCGTGGCTCCCTTAAAGAAAATTAAGGAGGCATCGCCATTTACGTCTAAAACGATGCCAAGGGTTCGAAAAAGTCGATATTAGACCCAGCTGGAACATTCTTGCTTGCAGACACTAGCTTTCTTACAGTTAGCGAATTACACGCGCGTCCTTTCTGAATTATTAACAAGGTCTCACCAAAACTATTTTCATTAAGATCACAGCAACACTAGATTAAACTCAACCCAGAGTACAGGCTGGTTTTAGAAGAGGTATTCAGCAATATATCACATTCTTGAAATCAATCAGGTAATGGAGAAATCTGCGGGAGTACGTGGAATGAGTCCTATATCACTATAGTACATCTGTATAGCTCAATTGCTCACAGCGGGCCATGACAAGGAGAAAAAAAATCACAAAAGGATAAAAATGGCCTGGAAGCATACGGCAAGCATTACCAAATGGTCACCTTCAGCTAAGAAACGCGTGCGATCATTGTATTCTACCGGTACTAACCCACGGCGCAAGAACTTGGAAGTTAACGCAGAAGCTTGAAAAATTAGAGCCGCGCAACGAGCGATGAAAAAACAATGAGACAGGACGGCAGCGGCGTGGATTTAAGTTCTAACGAGGGTAATTAAATGAAATTCTGGGATTTTACATGTCAAAGGCATGATCTGATTATGAGGCACGCTGAAGGGCGGGGGGTGCTCAGGTAAAATTTCGGCCACCTTTAAGGTGCACCCAATGCACGGGAGTGTTATTTTTATTTTTATGATTATTATTATTATTATTATTATTATTATGATTGTGATTATTTTTATTATTTTTATTTTGAATAATATTATTATTATTATTATAATATCGAGTCGTCAGTTCGGCTTTGTCGCGGGACCGGGCACCATTGCTCTGCTCGAGGAATTTTCAGACTAATTAAACGCAGCTTTAGAACAAAACATGTTTGCATGCGCATTGTTTCTCGATACTTCTAAAGCCTTCGATACTGTGAACCACGAACTCCTGCTTGAAAAATTATACCTGCTCGGTTTCAGGGGGCCATTTTACCAGTTCCTAAAAAACTTTGTCCGGCCGCTCGCAGGTGATATCTTTAGACAGCGAGTTATTCATCAATAACAAGCTACCTTTGAAGGCTGGAGTGCCTCAGGGCTCTATATTGTCTCCTCTTCTTTTTAACATATTTATAAATGACTTTTCTTCAGCTGTATCGAAGTGTATGATATTTCAGTATGCAGATGACACTGTCCTTTTAACTAAACATATCTGTTACTCAAAAGCAATTGCGTTACTTCAAGAGAATGTGTACGATGCAGAGACCTGGTTTGCTAACAACTGTTTGTCAATAAACAAAGAAAAAACAAAAATGTCATGTTTTAGAAATCCACTTAAACCAACGGTTACTAACTTACCCTTGTTTCAACACTGTCGTACTTGCCAATCGTGTCAGTGTGCCCCTGTAGAATATGTTAACTCCTTTAGATACCTTGGCGTTTTCTTTGACAGTGACCTCTCATGGAATGATCACATGACATATCTTTGCGGCAGGCTCAGAAGTGTTTCCTCGCTGCTTTTTAATATTAAATCCATTGTCTCGATACCTGTAAAAATCACCATCATGCACGCCTTAGCATACAGTGTGTAAGGTTATGGCATTAAATTGTTCCGGTTTTGCTCATCTCGATGGCTCTGTCGAATTGACAGAATTCTAAATAATATGTTGAAGTCCATTGTTTATAACTCTTCCTCGGCCGACAATGTGAACTTACTTATACGTCTGGGTCTTCCGTCATTTGAAACTTTGTTCACTCAAACGGTTGTGGTAAAACATTTTTGGAACCCTGATTTCAAACAAGAATATGTTGCTCCCCGTGCACTGCGGAAAACATTGCGTTTTATAGTACCGCACTGCAACACAAGATTTGGTAAAGCTAGTAGGTATGCTTATGTCCCAAGAATATTCAATGACCTTCCTGATCATATATTTACAGCAACTTCGAAACGAAACTTGAAAAAAATGTTGAAGGCACTGTAAGATATGTATAATACTACATTTATCTTTTCTTGTTTTCTTGTATTTCTTTCGTGACTGACTTCAGCTGAGTTTGTTTTATTTTTGAGTGATAAACTTGACGAGCTTGTCATTTCTGTACATGTTGCCATTTTGACTTTGTTTGCCGACATGCCGGGCCAAGTCACGCAAGCCACTTCCTTGGCTTTGACGGGCCTGCCTTCTGGTGTGCGATTATTATAAGATGGCAACAATAAATATTATCATTATCATCATCATCATTATTATCTTGTGGCCGTCGCGGCTAGGATTTGATCCCGCCAACTCGTGCTTAGATGTGCAACGCTGAAAGCCACTAAGCAGCTACGGAGAGTATAAATGACGTTAGCGATGGTCAAATTTAATTTAAAGGAAAATAAATTCATTCGCGATTACGACACTCCCTAATGCGGCATTTGAGCGTAGCTGCATACGTGTTTTTATTTCGCGATATGATGGATGGCGTGGACAATCTGTCTCGTACGGCACGTTGTAAACGGAGCGATGTGCCGCGCTTCTGCCTCGCTAATCAGAAGATCGCGAGAGGTGGCGAGTGGGTGACGCGTGGGCTCGATCCACAGAAGCTGCGGCAGACAGACTCCGCTCCTACAGCGCTACGTTTCCATACCGATGACGCGCGCTTCTCTCGCACGGTCGCGTAGCCGTCGTCGCCGGCAAGCCCGCCTCGCGCGCTGCTACGCTTTTCTTGCCACGCCTTCGCTGTGCGCTTCGTGGTTCCGCGGCCGCCTCTTCCGTTTTCCTCATCGCGCTATCGCAATCGGCCACTGCGCTCCGCTTTCATCCTTCGCTGTGTTCGCTCGGTTACGAGGGACAACGCCGACGCTCGATGCAGGAACGGGCTCCTGAGAGCTCAACTCTGAAATTATCTCGGGCATGTCATGTAATGTGTAGGGGGGACAACCGGTGGTGCATCAGAGTTATCGAATGAGCGCCAAGCGAGCACAGTCGAGGACGCCAGTTAACCTGGTGGGTCGTATGACGAAGTTGGGCGCGCATAGAAGGCGTGCTACGTGGCTCAAGACAAGGGTAATTTGAGATCGCTGCGAGAGGTCCCCCACATTGGCAATGACCGTAATGATGATAACAAAGAAGAAAAAAACGACCTGACAAAACGTCGGAGGAAGACAGGAAGGAGAATCAAAAGTGTCGACTATAAGTGGTGGGCAATTATGAAATAAAATCGGCCTAGGCAAGCTTTATAGGGACGTTACATGAACCGACGTACCATACACATTATAAGGCAGGGAATATATTAAATAGAGCCAACATCAATTCAAAGAAAAGAACATAACGAAACAGCTGGCCAGCTTCACCACTGTTGCCGGCCGTTATTTTCCTTGAGACGCTGACGTGATTACCTTGAATGGATTCCCGCATTCGCATGTCTTCCCGATCAATAAACATCAGCTGAGAGAGCGTAGATTAGGGCGTGTTGGTGTTCCATAATTGAGGTGTTTAGCGCACGAAAAGGGACGAGAGACGGAAACAAGACGCGGATACAGCGCTGCGTCCGCGTCTTGCCTCTCTCTCTCGTCCCTTTTCGTGCGCTGAAAACACCAGCTGAGAGTCAGCACGTGTGTCATCATTATCATCATCAGCCTGGTTACGCCCGCTGCAGGGCAAAGGCCTCTCCCATACTTCTCTAACAACCCCGGTCGTGTACTAATTGTGGCCATGCCGTCCCTGCAAACTTCTTAATCTCATCCGACCACCTGACTTTCTGCCGCCCCCTGCTACGCTTCACTTCTCTTGGGATCCAGTCCGTAACCCTTAATGACCATCGGTTATCTTCCCTCCTCATTACATGTCCTGCCCATGCCCATTTCTTTTTCTTGATTTCAACTAAGATGTCATTAACTTGCGCTTGTTCCCTCACCCAATCTGCTCTTTTCTTATCCCTTAACGTTACACCTATCATTCTTCTTTCCATAGCTCGTTGCGTCGTCCTCAATTTGAGTAGAACGCTTTTCGTAAGCCTCCAGGTTTCTGCCCCATAGGTGAGTACTGGTAAGACACAGCTATTATGCACTTTTCTCTTGAGGGATAATGGCAACCTGCTGTTCATGATCTGAGAATGCCTGCCAAACGGACCCCAGCCCATTCTTATTCTGATTTCCGTCTCATGATCCGGATCCGCCGTCACTACCTGCCCTAAGTAGATGTATTCCCTTACGACTTCCAGTGCCTCGCTGCCTATTGTAAATTGCTGTTCTCTTCCGAGACTGTCAAACATTACTTTAGTTTTCTGCAGATTAATTTTTAGACCCACTCTTCTGCTTTGCCTCTCCAGGTCAGTGAGCATGCATTGCAATTGGTCCCCTGAGTTACTAAGCAAGGCAATATCATCAGCGAATCGCAAGTTACTAAGGTATTCTCCATTAACTTTTATCCCCAATTCTTCCCAATACAGGTCTCTGAATACCTCCTGTAAACACGCTGTGAATAGCATTGGAGAGATCGTATCTCCCTGCCTGACGCCTTTCTTTATTGGGATTTTGTTGCCAGCTTTATGGAGGACTACGGCGGCTGTGCAGCCGCTATAGATATCTTTCAGTATCTCTACATACGGCTCGTCTACACCCTGATTCCGTAATGTCTCCATGACTGCTGAGGTTTCGACAGAATCAAACGCTTTCTCATAATCAATGAAACCTAATATTGGGGTTAGTTATATTCCGCACATTTCACTATCACCTGATTGATAGTGCGAATATGGTGTATTTTTGAGTGGCCTTCACGAAATCCTGCCTGGTGCTTTGGTTGATGGAAGTCTAATGTGTTACTGATTCTATTTGCAATTACCTTAGTAAATACTTTGTAGGCAACGGACAGTAAGCTGATCGGTCTATAATTTTTCTAGTCTTTGGCGTCCCCTTTCTTATGGATTAGGATGATAGCGTTTTTCAAAGATTCCGGTACGCTCGAAGTCATGAGGCATTGCGTATACAGGGTGGCAAGTCTTTCTAGAACAATCTGCCCACCATCCTTCAACAAATCTGATGTTACCTGATCCTCCCCAGCTACCTTCCCCCTTTGCATATCTCCCAAGGCTTTCTTTACTTCTTCCGGTGTTACTTTTGGGATTTCGAATTCCTCTAGACTATTTTCTCGTCCATTATCGTCGTGGGTGCTATTGGTACTGTATAAATCTCTATTGAACTCCCCAGCCACTTGAACTATCTCATCCATATTAGTAATGATATTACCGGCTTTGTCTCTTAACGCATACATCTGATTCTTGCCAATTCCTAGTTTCTTCACTGTTTTTAGGCTTCCTCCGTCCCTCAGAGCATGTTCAATTCTATCCATATTATACTTCCTTATGTCAGCTGTCTTACGCTTGTTGATTAACTTCGAAAGTTCTGCCAGTTCTATTCTAGCTGTAGGGTTAGAGGCTATCATACATTGGCGTTTCTTGATCAGGTCTTTCGTCTCCTGCGATAGTTTACTGGTATCCTGCCTAACGGAGTTACCACCGACTTCCATTGCACACTCCTTAATGATGCCTACAAGATTGTCGTTCATTGCTTCAACACTAAGGTCCTCTTCCTGAGTTAAAGCCGAATACCTGTTCTGTACCTTGATCTGGAATTCCTCTATTTTCCCTCTTACCGCTAACTCATTGATCGGCTTCTTATGTACCAGTTTCTTTCGTTCCCTCCTCAGGTCTAGGCTAATTCGAGTTCTTACCATCCTGTGGTCACTGCAGCGCACCTTGCCAAGCACGTCCACATCTTGTATGATGCCAGGGTTAGCGCAGAGTATGAAGTCTATTTCGTTTCTAGTCTCGCCGTTCGGGCTCCCCCACGTCCACTTTCGGCTATCCCTCTTGCGGAAGAAGGTATTCATTATCCGCATATTATTCTGTTCCGCAAACTCTACTAATAACTCTCCCCTGCTATTCCTAGTGCCTATGCCATATTCCCCCTCCGCCTTGTCTCCAGCGTGCTTCTTGCCTACCTTGGCATTAAAGTCGCCCATTAGTATATTGTATTTTGTTTTTACTCTACCCATCGCCGATTCCACGTCTTCATAGAAGCTTTCGACTTCCTGGTCATCATGACTGGATGTAGGGGCGTAGACCTGTACGATCTTCATTTTGTACCTCTTATTAAGTTTCACAACAAGAACTGCCAGCCTCTAGTTAATGCTATAGAATTCCTGTATGTTACCAGCTATATTCTTATTAATCAGGAATCCGACTCCTAGTTCTCTTCTCTCCGCTAAGCGCCGGTAGCACAGGACGTGCCCGCTTTTTAGCACTGTATATGCTTCTTTTGGCCTCCGAACTTCACTGAGCCCTATTATATCCCATTTACTGCCCTCTAATTCCTCGAATAGCACTGCTAGACTCGCCTCAGTAGATAACGTTCTAGCGTTAAACGTTGCCAGGTTCATATTCCAATGGCGGCCTGTCCGGAGCCAGTGATTCTTAGCACCCTCTGCTGCGTCGCAGGTCTGACCGCCGCCGTGGTCAGTTGCTTCGCAGCTGCTGGGGACTGAGGGCCGGGGTTTGATTGTTGTGTT
This sequence comes from Dermacentor variabilis, assembly GCF_050947875.1. Taxonomy (NCBI): domain Eukaryota; kingdom Metazoa; phylum Arthropoda; class Arachnida; order Ixodida; family Ixodidae; genus Dermacentor; species Dermacentor variabilis. The sequence continues at coordinate 16,171,541 of NW_027460302.1, forward strand.
CATATAGGAGGTTGTGGCCAAGTACTGCACCAGGGTGGCCAATCCTGCTCTGGTGAGGGAGTGCGTTACCGGTTCTGTTACAACTGTTACAAACAATTGTTTCAAAGTGTTCCGTTGTTGGTCCTTGTGTCTATTCCGCGCACAACATGTTTACTTCTAGATCGTTGGTGTTGAAGTCAGAGTGAAAGCAGGGACCAGTTTCGAGCAAAGAAAAAGCACTGCAGCGTTTATTCGCGCTGGTTTTATACCACTCACAGGAAAGGGTACCCAAGTTCCGAGCATGCGCGCCGCAGACGCTGCACGCATAACGTCGCTTATCTATACGACACATCTCTCTTCCTCGAAATAAACTTGAAACCGCCTTAAAGTTCCACTCATATTTCACAACACTCTTCAGCTTTGAAAAGAAAAGTTTGGTTACACAGTCGGAACGCTTGGAGTTTCATCACGGGACCTGTACAAAATTCTTGTCATACCCCAATCGCCCTGGTTCTCCGCGCTGGTGTCGGTGCCGAGGGTGCAGTGGTGGGTGCGCTTGCAGCACATGCTTATACCTGGCAGGATGTGCCAATCTCGTAGCTGTCCTCTGGCATGTCGTCATCACTAGGTGCAATGCTGAAAGGCTCAGCCGTCGCCCTCAGATGTCGGTTGCGTCGCAGAACACTTCCATCTTCGGTGACATCCTGGTATGACCTTGGCAGAGCCGTCGCTTTGAGAACCCTGGCTTTTGGCAACCAAGAGTCTCCTCGTACTCCGACAATGTGGCCTTCTTGAAGCTGGGGAAGAATACGTTTCGGGGATCGGTACTGTTTGTGCTTCCTTACAGACTTGCGTGGAGCTGGGTTGAAGTCTGGAAGAGGTGTCCTAAATCGGCCACCCTGAAGTAACTCTCCAAGTGACTGACCGTCTTCTAGCGGTCTGCTCCTGTAACTAAGCAATCCAAGCCAGAAATCGTCGTTCATTTCAGTCGTATTCTTCAACATTCTCTTTGCTATTTGGACACCTTTTTCCGCGGGGCCATTCAAGCGAGAAAACCGCGTGCTGGACGTGACGTGCTTAGGATTGTACTTTTTCGTAAACAATGCAAACTTATGACTTCCAAACTGCAGTTTCTTGTCTGTGCATACTTCGATAAGTAGTCCATACCTTGCGAATACTGCGCTAAGCTTCCATATAATAGCGGCCGTTGTTGCGTCCCGCAAAAGTTCTACATCTGGAAAGTTTGATAGCGCATCGAAGACACAAACGTATGATTGTCCAGCCCACCGATATAAATCCGCACCTACTTGGGGCCATGCATGTTCAGGCACTCGGCGATCCATGAGCGGCTCACTTTGTTGTCGATATGCGTACTCCTGGCAAATTGCGCGTCTCTTGATGAGGGCTTCAATGTCAGCGTTAAGGCCAGGCCAAAATAGGAACAGGAAAGAAAGCGGCACGCTGCGGGCTATTTGGATGACTGTCACAGCGCCTTCTCGAAGAACCATGCGGTATGGGCGCTGAATACACCCAATCCCAGAGAAACGTTGTCGAAATTCTTGACCGCTTCATAGCTGCTGCTTGTTTTATCGTTGTTCACGTTGCGTGAGAATAGCTCAAGCATTTCGCTCGCTCGCAGTCCAAGTATGGCCTGTCGGTCCTCATCCACGACAAAGAAAATGATCTGTGCCTTGCTTCAGACAGTCACCGCGGTGGTCACGACGTCGCGATGCTTGACTCCTCCGTTCTAAGCTCGTAGGATACTGTTGCTCGTAGTCAAGGGTATCCGTGGCTGCAGCTTCTTGTCCACTGAAAATGGCAGCAGGTTGGCTTGCGACCTTGTGTCAACCTTGAAGGCTAGCGTCGTAGCCGCAGCTTTCACTCGGACCACCCGGTCGCGGTCACGCGCTGCTCCAAAGCTGTTGACAGGTACGTCAAGGATGTCCAATTCCGCTTCGCTGGTCCTTACTTCCCGAACTTCTTTATTCACGCCGGAACGTGTAGCAACACGATTCTGCCCTTGTCATTTACTGCAGATTTTTCCAAATGCAGGACAGTTTCGCGGACCGTGCCTACGTCCACACCTACGGCATTTGCACGTTGACGGCTGTTCGTCGCGCTGCTGCTGCTGTCTTTTAATGGCGTTGATCTATCTTTGTTTTCGAGACCAGATTTCGTTTTGCGCAGCAGTCATTTCCGCAGTCTTGCAGATTTCATCCGCTTTAGCTAAGGTCAACTTGTTATCCGGCAGCAACTTTCGTCTTTGTTTATTATTTTTTTTTCGAAGAACTATTTGGTCACGTATGAACGGCTTTGCCATAGTGCAAGATTTGCAGGAGCGGGACATCTTCCGGAGCTCTCTGGCAAACTGTTCTACTGGCTCACCTTGAGCTTGGACGCGCTGCCGAAACAGGTAGCGCTCATGCACTTCATTTAGTTAGTTAATTCGGGTTTAATGGCGCAAAAGCGACTAAGGCCATGCTGCGCCAGTCACAGGACAGTATAAGATCTAATGTTAAGGTAGTTATAGCTGTGTTACCTTAAAGTCTATGTAGATAATTGGTTTCACCTAAAAACTGGAACAGGTTGGTGAATGGCACTAGTGGATCATCGCCTAATATTAAAGCAGGGTGCAGAGGTATATGTAAGTGATACAAATTTTTGAAATGTTTCCGTCTCTGTGTTTCAGTGTGTGGGCATGATATAATGATGTGGGTTACTGTGAGTGTTTCATGACATTTCTCGCATGTTGGTGGACTTTCGTTTCGAAGTAAAAAATTGTGTGTTAGATGCGTGTGTCCAATTCGAAGTCGACATAACATTACCTCATAGAATCGTTCTTGGTGAGTGCATGATTTCCACTCGCGAAGCAGGGGTTTAGTTATATGTAATTTGTTATTTACGCACGAGTTCCATTCTTGTTGGCATTTTGATGCTAGGGCCTTACGAACCGCTCTGATGCTGTCTTTGTATGGAAGTGTTGTGTGTGATGCTTTTGTGCGCTGCCATGGATGCGCTTCTATCTGCAGCTTCATTCCCTGCTATCCCAACATGGCTTGGGACCCAGCAGAATCGTGTGGTTCCTTCGTATTTCTTGTTAAACACTATGTTTAAGATATCCCCAAGCAGGGGTTCAGACGCGGAGTTTAAGTTAAGAGCTCTTAGGGCACTTAACGAGTCGGTATAAATAACAGCATTCTTCTGCTTGTCGGAAGTAATTTTTTTAACTGCCATCCATATCGCATAAACTTCGGCGGTAAAGACTGAAGAAAAATTATTTATGCGAATGCTATTTTCCCAATGTTTTGTTACGATCCCGACACCTACGTATTCTTGTGTTTTAGAGCCGTCAGTGTAAAATTCTGTGTAATTTTTATATTTTTCTTGGATAGCTCGGAACTCCTGTATTATATGCTCTTGCGGAATGTCTTTTTTTCTTTATTTCATTTCATTTCATTTTATTTCCTTAAAGGCCCCATTGAAGGGGTATTACATAAGGGGTGGGTACATACATACATAAAAAATTGAAGGCCATATTTTATTACAGGGTAAGATAATTTGTTACGGTGTTTAAAAATGTGCTAGGACAGGTTATGACTGTGATGTCGTTGGAAAGGCCGTTCCAGTCAGTTGCTGCACGAAAAAAGAAAGAAGACGAAAAAGTGACAGTGCGTGTACGTGGGCGCGCGACTTGTTGCGGGTGACCGGTGCGGCTGGATATGCGTGCCGGGGGGAGAATGTATGGTGCTTTGCCAAGTGAGCTGTAAAAGAACTTGTGAAAAAGACAAAGACTAGCAATGCGGCGGCGAGATGCAAGCAATGATAAGCCAGATTCTGTTTTTAGTGCGGATATACTGATGTTGTAGGAGTACTTAGAATGAATAAATCTTGCAGCTCGATTTTGAAGCGATTCCAGTTGATTGATGAGATATACTTGATGAGGGTTCCAAATGGGGGATGCATATTCTAATTTCGCCCTGACGAGAGACTGATAGGCTAGTAATTTTACATGTTGGGGGGCGTGGCGCAAGTGGCGTTTTAAAAACCCGAGTGTTTTGTTAGCAGATGAAATGTTGTTCCTAATGTGCGTTTCCCAGGTTAAATCACTACACAGGGTTACTCCGAGATATCTGTAGGAAGGAACTAATTCAAGGTTGACGTCAGCAATTTGGTACGAGAAAACAAGTGGATTTCTGCGGCGGTGGAAGGAGACAGTCTTACATTTGTTAGGGTTTAGTTCCATTAGCCAAAGGTTACACCATTCCTGTACACTTCGCAGGTCGTTTTGAAGGGACGTGTTATCGGAAACGCTGCTAATTTTACGATAAATTACACAATCATCTGCAAACATGCGGATGTTAGAAGATACATGCATTGGTAGGTCATTAATGTAAATTAGAAATAGTAGTGGACCAAGGACTGACCCTTGGGGTACGCCTGAGGTTACAGGGGTAGAGTTAGATGCTTGATTGTTGACAAAGACTGATTGTGAACGGTTACTTAAGAATTCTTTAATCCATGCTAAGATATTGGTATTCAGATGTAATGCGGCAAGTTTTAGTAGTAGACGCTCATGAGGAACTTTGTCAAAAGCTTTGGCGAAATCTAGGAAGATGGCGTCAGTCTGGAAGTTAGAGTCAAGGTTTACATGCAGGTCGTGAACGAACATAGCTAGTTGTGTTTCGCAGGAAAAACCTTTCCTGAAGCCATGCTGCGCAGGATGAAAAAAATGGTTGGCATCAAGGAAGTCCATGATATGTGTGTAGATGATATGTTCAAGGATTTTGCAGGGTACACTGGTTAATGAGATGGGGCGATAATTTAATGGGGAGTGTTTGTTGCCCGATTTGTGAACTGGAACGACCTTTCCGTGCTTCCAATCTGGAGGCAGCACGCCTGTTGAAACTGACTGTGTAAATAGAAGACAGAGATATGCTGCACAAATATGTTTAATGTTTTTTAGAAGTTTAGACGTAATGTCGTCCACACCAGCTGCCGATGAAAGTTTGATATTGTCTATGAGGGATGTAATGCCGGATGGAAAAAATGTAATAGGTGGCATGGTACATTGAAAGTTCGCATGATGAATAGAAAATGACATTTCAGTTTCTTGAGTAAACACTGATGCAAAGGTTGTGTTAAACAAGTGAGCGCATTCAGCGTCGGTTAGGGAATCACCTGATTCATTTGATAAGGTAATAGTTCGCGTGTGTTAACGTCCAGTCACACAGCTGTGTAAAATTGCACCACGGGGGCAATCTTGGTGGCCTTTCGGCAACCTGCAGGGCTTCGGGAGGAACATCATAGGTCTGACAATATTGTTCGTGTCTTAAGATGAGTGGCCGAATTATGTTTGGCTTATTTGTGTAGTGTATTCGTGATTGGCACTGTGTTACGATGTTGTAGCATATATGTTGTGGTGATGACCGAATTCTTAGTACATAGCAAAGTGTAAGTTGTGCTCTGCGGTGCTGTAATGAAGGCTCATTAGCGTCAACGTATAAAATTTGTACAGGCGATGTCCTGTAGGCACCGCTCGCCAGTCGTAGGCCAAGATTGTGAACTGGATCAAGTTGCTTAATGTAGGACTGCCTAGCTGCACCATAAACTACACTGCCGTAGTCGATGATGCTACGTACGAGGGATCGGTATATACGTAGTAGACATGTTCGGTCAGATCCCCAGTGCTTATGTGATAAAACCTTTAGGATATTTAGCGCTTTGTTTGCTTTAGCTTTGGTTGCGTTAATGTGGGCCAGGAAGTTCAGTTTAGTGTGAAACGTTACGCCTAGAAATTTATAGTGTTCTTTGACCGGTAGCATTGTACCATGCAATGTGAGACCTGGAGTACACTGTAACCCTCGCTTCTGGGAAAAGAGAACTGTAAAAGTTTTGTGTGTTGAGAACCGGAAACCATTTTTGTTGGCCCATTGTGTAAGATTATTTATTGTTATTTGTAGTTGTCGTTTACAGGTGGGTAAGCTTGAGGCGCGGCAGGCCATTTGCAAATCGTCGACATATATTGAGTGCATAACAGATGATGTGATGATCTTATTTACCGAGTTCATTTTGACTATGAAGAGCGTCGTGCTCAGAATGCAACCTTGTGGAACGCCATTTTCTTGTGTGAATGTGTGCGACAGTGTTGTGCCGAGACGTACTTGAAATGTTCGGTTTGACATGAAATCGCATAGACAATTTAGCATTCTTCCGCGAATTCCCATGTCAGCCAGGTCTCAAAATTCCGTATCGCCATGTGGTATCATATGCCTTTTCGAAATCAAAGAAAACCGCGAGGCACTATTGCTTGTGAAGAAACGCGTCACGGATTTCTTGCTCTAGTCGCACGAGATGGTCAGTGGTGGAACAGCCCTTTTTGTATCCGCACTGGTGTTTGTCTATTAGGTTTCTTGTTTCTAGGATGAATGTGAGTCTTATGTTTATAATGCTCTCATAAGATTTGGCTAGGCAACTTGTTAGTGCAATGGGTCTATAGCTGCTAGGGGATGTAGCGGGTTCACCAGGTTTTAGAAAAGGAACTACCACTGCTTTTTTCCAATCTGTGGGCATTACTCCAGACTCCCATATCTTATTGAAAAATTTAAGAAGTGCCCCTACCGATGCTTGGGATAGGTGTGCCAGCATTGTGTAGTGCACACGGTCAGGACCTGTTGCCGTTTTTTTACCAGCAGAGAGGACTCTGTTCAATTCGTGTATTGTGAGGGGTTTATTGTACATTTCAGCTGAAGCCCCAGTGGTAGGCAGCCTCTCTTTCTCAGCCGATTCTTTATATTTTAAAAATGTATTTGAATAGTTTGCTGAGCTGGATATGTTATGAAAGTGTTCACCTAATAAGTTGGCCTGGTCCTGTAGTGTTGTTTGTGTGCCTGGACATGTAAGTAGTGGTATAGTGTATGATGAGTACTCTCCTCTAAATTTCCTCACCTGGTCCCACATTCGTTTTGATGTGACTGTACTATTGATTGAAGATATGTATTTTTGCCATGATAATTTTTCTGCATTTCTTCGAATATATCGTGCTTTGGCTTTGGCCTGTTTGAAATTTAGAAGATTGTTATAAGTGGGGTACCTTCGTAGGATTCCCCAGGCCTTATTTTGTTCTTTTTTGGCTTTAGTACATTCGCTTGTCCACTAAGGATTTAGCTTTTTGCGCACAATACCGGAAGACTGCGGTATCGCCTTTTCTGCCGCTGTGATTATGACTTCAGTGATTTTTTTATTAAGTTCATCAATACTGAGCTCTGACGAAAAGACATTTTCCAGTTTCGCGTTCTGCATAAAAACCTGCCAGTCCGTGAGCTGTAATTTCCATCGGCATGGTCTAGTTACTAGGGTTTGTGGTGATGATAGGTGTTTGATGAGTGCGGGTAAATGGTCGCTACCATATGATGTGTCGAGAGCTTCCCATTTAAAATCAGTGAAAAGAGAGGGTGAACAAAAAGCTAAATCTAAAGAACTAAAAGTGCGGGAAGTCTGTGAGAAATAAGTTGGCGCACCTGAGTTTAAAAGACAGATATCGTTTGACAGAATAAAATCTTCAACGAGTTGCCCTCTTTGGTCAGTTTTGACACTGCCCCAAAGAGTACAATGAGCGTTAAAATCTCCTACCAAGACAAATGGCTCCGGTAACTGATCTGTTAGATTTTCTAAGTCTTTGATAGTAAACTGTGTGTGGGGTGGAATATATAGTGAGCAAATGGTGATTGTTTTGTAGGATAGAATGGTGACAGCTAAGGCCTCTAAAGATGTATTTAATGGGACATTTCGGGTAGGAGTGCCGCCCTGCACGACTATAGCCACTCCACCTGACAACCGGTGGGAACAATCGCGGTCCTTTCGGACAACGGTGAAGCCTTTAAGGAATTGAGTGTGTTTAGGGCCTAAGTTTGTTTCCTGTAGGCAACATGCGACTGGCGAAAAGTTATTTGTTATGTCTTTTATGTCACCTAAATTGCGAATCAGTCCTCTACAATTCCAATGCACGATAAAAGCCATAGTGGCAGAATTGAGAATGGTAATTTACATATATGTGCTAAGTAACTGTAGGTGACATTTGTTAGTGGGAATATGCTATTGGAACAACGGTAACCGTTCAGGTTACTGGTCCCTTTGTTCGCGTAGTTATTGTGAGTTTGTCTTAGTGCGCTCCAGGGAGCGCTGATGTTTTGGCGTCGATGACGCCGGAGTTTTGGTGTCGACATCCATAACCTTCTCCGAGGCGCTGGATGATCGAGAACCGGGCGCTGAGACGCGCGTCTCAGGCCTGTGAGTTCGATTTAGCCTGGGGCCCTGTGGGACCGGGGTCTGCAGGCCCGTCTGTGGTGATGATGATGGAGCAGCACTGGCTGCTGCCACCAAGGGGACGGATGGAGTTACTACTGGGCCACTGACTGCGGTCCCTGTAGACTCCTGAGACCACTGCGCTGCTGTCCCCTGCCGCACCGCACTGGCGTAGGTTGTTAGAGGTAGGTGTGCTAGTTTCTTGCTTCATAAAAGGAAATCTTCTCTTTCACTGTGATTGCAATTATCTCTTTCTCTTTCTTCCAGCAGGGGCAAGATCTTGAATATGCTGGATGCTCTCCTTTGCAGTTTGTACAGTGTGGAGCAGCATTGCAGTTCTCCGACTGATGGTCATTGGCACTACATTTTGCACATGTCGATTTACCTCTGCATGATTGCGATGCATGTCCGAATCTCTGGCACTTAAAACACCGCCTCGGGTTCGGGATATACGGTCTTACGTTGATCTTAAGATAGCCTGCATCAAGTGTAGTAGGTACAAGACTGGTACCAAAGGTAAGTATAACGTGTTTGGTCGGGATTTGTTCGTCATTTCTTCGGAGAGTTATTCTTTGAACCTTGATTACATTTTGTTCTTGGAAACCTTCCAGGAGTTCTTCATCGCTCAGGTTGAGGAAATCTTCTGATATTACGCCTCTGCTTGTGTTAAGCGAACGGTGTGCTGAGATTGTGACTTTGATGTCTCCGACACAGGTGAGATCAGCGAGCTTTTCAACTTGATCTTTGGTTTTGAGTTCAAGGAGGAGGTCCCCACTTGACATCTTTGAAGCTTTGTATTGTTTTCCGATTTTTTCTATTAGGCATTTTGCTATTAGGAATGGGGATAGTTTTCTCATTGGTAGAGATCCTTCACTGTGGATCACATGGTAGCGTGGGAACGTTTCTGCGTTGGTTTTCAAAGTGAAATCAAAGATTGCTTCGGTGCGCCCTCTTTTGTAAGGACGATCTGCAAGGGAGGGGAATGCATTTGCCATGTATTCTTAGAATAATCAGCGGCGATGGTAGCCACCCACCACCGAGCCCAACAAGGGGACGTTACGAGGTTAGGAACATACCTGTAGACGTCAGCTATACAACGCCGCTATAACCTAATATATGTACCCAAGGCTGGGTAGATACACACGGTTAACCCTTGCCGCCAGGAAATACGGAAGTAATTAGAAGTGAAGAGAAGACAGGAAAGATGGAAAAATGAGAGAGAAAGACGAAGATTGGAGAGGAGGACAGGAAAAGGCAACTGCCGATTTCCCCCGGGTGGGTCAGTCCGGGGGTGCCGTCTATGTGAAGCAGAGGCCAAAGGGGTGTGTTGCCTCCGCCGGGGGGCCTTAAAGGTCCAGACACCCAGCATTGGCTCAACCCCCAGGATCCCCCTTTCCCCAGACACGGCTAAGCCGCGCACGGCTACACGCGGGAGGAGCCAACCCTCGTGTGCTCGGGTCCGTGGTGTCGCAACACACCAAATGCCTGCTTGCGCAGACGCCCCTGCGGGGCACTTCATTTAGGTGCTACGCGCAGTAGCTATCGAACTTGGCGACGACAGTTGCATAACTTTCCCGGCTCTCGCCGTCATCAAAGGTGAAGTTGTAAACTTCCAGTGCATCGTCGCCTGCCACAGTTAGCAGCAAAGCAATCTTCGTGGCATCCTGTCGAGGCTTCTTGTCGGGCTCTGAAGCAAGCAACATTCAAACTTTTGCTTCAAAAGTTCCCACTGTGTAGTGATTTCGCTGGTGAAGTGGAGTGGCTCCGCTGGCTTCACATGTTCCATGCGACTTCTTTAACACGAGCACTACGGCCGTGCAAACGGAGCACTTCTGACACCATGTATCATTAGAGTTGAAGAATGATAGCAGCTCGGAGCAAACAAAAAGCACCGCAGCGTTTATTCGCGCTGGTCTTATACCAGTCACAGGAAAGGGTACGCAAGTTTTGAGCATGCGCGCCGCAGATGCTGCACGCAGGCACGTCGCTTGTCCTATACGATACAACTTCTGTTAACCTGCGCTCAGTCTGGGTGTTTAGACTGCGCTGACTTCTTTCAGAATGCTGCACAACCAACAAGAAACGTTACGTATTTTCGAGTATCCGGTCTTTGCCCGACACAATGAAAGACTTGGCGGTATCCAAGTAAGGTCGAATCTGTTCCTACAGAGTTTCTTCGGAATTTATACATGAGTAACGATTGTTTGAAAATTGGCCGCATAAGTAAATGTGGCAGCCCATAATTCCTAGTACAAGACAGGTTTGACTTCATAAGCCCTCTTATGAGATGACAGTGCAAACTGCGTAGCTGTTAGAAGCAATAACTCCCAGCGTTGAAAGCGTCACAGCGACACCCAGTTTCCCTCGCCTTTTGAGCGAGAAAAGTTCTGGAGAGTGTTTCTGAAGGGGCCGCTCTGCGTATGCGCCGCCCATCCTAATGTTGCCTAGCAACGGAGGAGCCCCTCTTCTGTAATGTGTCCATCCCATGACTTCACTTCAAGGTCTCGCGCGGAAGCGGGACGAAATACAGGCGGCTATAGACACGACTTTAGCACCCACCGGCCCATGACTAACGACACTGGCAAGTTTCTGCATTGCAACATTAATTTGGGGGTTATATGAAAGCTTATGCTTATGGCTACGTGGAGCATACGCGTATAGTATATAAGCAGACGGGTGCTTTGGCCCCCTGTCACCACACTGAATGCGACCTGCGCTGTAAGGAATTGAACCTTCGGGGTCAGCAGCACAAGAGGCATCTGTGCACTCGAGCGGGAATTTACCAGGAGAGAGCGACGGCTCGAAATGCAGCTGCACAGCACAAAAAGATTAAAAAGGCAGGACGAGCGCCGACTTCAAACTTATACACAAAATAGTGGATAAGCATAACACCAGAGTACAACAGAACCCACGCGCGCGAACATGGGCTGAAAAAGGGAGGTGAAGCACCCGATCAATTTCATTCTTGAACGGAGCCAGTCAACGTTGGCTAACGCCAGTGTCGCAGTTTCTCAGGGCTACGAAAGATTACGCTATTACTACTTGTGAGTTAATAACGATGCTTAAAGACAACCGATGCGTCTCATAGAATTCGTTCACATCCGCATTTACGGCAGTCTAACGTAAGGTGACGGTATAAGCTTTCATTAGCTTGTGTCCACTTTTTTACGTGCTGCACAGGTATAGCATGCAGTCATTAAATGTCGCCGAAGCTTCCGTGCTTACATCCCGCCTGTCTATATATATATATATATATATATATATATATATATATATATATATATATATATATATATATATATATATATATATATATATATATATATATATATATATATATATATATATATATATATATATATATATATATATATATATTGCATCGAGAACTCGCACTGACCACTTTGGCGATGTTGAGGAAGGTCCATGGCAGCGGCGGGTTCCGACTGCGCTTGAAGGCGACGACGTCGAAGCCCGACGTCAGCCACAGGAAGAGGCATGGCGCCCACACGAGCACGGTCTCCTGGAAGCAGGGCGTGAAGTCTGGCCGCTCGGCGTCCCACGTCAGGGAATTGTCCTGCGCGAAGAGAGAGGCTGCAACAACTCCGTTTTAACAAGGGGCAGGCACTGCCTGACACTGATATAGCGAAAACAGTTGGATGCTGTCTTTTATTGCACATTAGACAAATTTATGTTACTTAACGTGGATGCGTATGAGTCGCTTCTGGATTCTTTATCCTAGTTACACGTACTTTTTTTTTGGAGACCTAGTATGTGGGTACATTTAACGTATGTGTGCGCTTAATATATGGAGACGAGGTAGCCTCAATAACAGTCTTATTAATTTAGGATAGAAAGGTGGGCTTGTTGACATTGATGCATGCATACTGCGCGTTTCTTGTGGACGATGCACGCGGGCGCCCCCGACGAAGACGACCGCTCTCTGGCTCTAGAGCTGTCCGCTGGACTGGCCAGCACTACAGTTATCTTTTGTAAATATACTTTGTAAACAGTCTCCAGTTCTTAATCCTTCGTTCGCGTAAAAATATTGTGACACTCTTACGTATAGTGGGTTCACGCCTCAACAGTATGTGGGGCATCTAAGGAGGAAGACGACGGGCGGCTGGCTACATGTCGATAGGGGCTCAGCTGACCAAGGCCATCGCGTATAACTCTACCTGACTTGTCAATAAACGCCTTTCGTGGGCGTAACAGAGAGGTGGAGGTCTTAGGTACGATACAACGTACCACGGAGTCTCAACAGCTAGAACTTCACCGGAGTCGTCGTCGTCTTGCCGCTCTCTTGCCAACAACCTTCGATATGGCTCAGGATAGAGGTAGACAAGCGCCAGCTCTAGTTTTACCTGCTCAAATGACAGCGCCAGTTGGACCTTTGCAGCATTAGATAGAACCACGCTCGTTCGCGGGAAAAGTGGGGAAGATGTCGACGAGTGGCTGACGTACTATGCAAGGGTGAGCGCTACAACCGTTGGGATTCTGTTACTCAGCTTGAATATGTCGTACCGTTTCTGAGTGAGACAGCGCTGATGTGGTATGGAAGCCACGAAGATTCCCTGACAACGTGGGAGCGCTTCGTTGAGGAAATTGTTTTGGCGGCTCCTACGCCAAGCAAAAACGCGCGGAGGGAACACTAGCTCAAAAAGCTCAAACTCCTGGAGAAACGTGCACTACATACATAGAAGAGATCTTAAAGCTGTGCAAATTAATGAATTCACAGATATCTGAGGAAGACCGAGTCGTGCACCTCCTCAAATGAATTACAGAATATGTCTACAATTTCTTTACAAGCCGTTAACACGTTGATTCCGTCTCAGATGTACGCCACAGCTGTACGTGTGAAACGTTTAAGACACGTCGCATTGCGCCAAAATTTGGACCCCTGGCGAATGCGACAGCCATTACCAGCGTCGATGAGAGCCCCTCCACCGATGTTTCGTTTACTGTACGGCTGACTGTGCGTGAACAACTGCTGTGACACCAGGTACTTTCGCGCAACATCATGCAACAACCTGATACCTAATACCCGCAACACCTGGCACCTGCAGTATCCGGCGCTTCGTGGCAACCAACGGTTTGCGTCACAGACGTCAATCGCAGAGGAGCTCCACTGCCATGCGAGGGCAGATCTACGCCCAAACACTGGCTTTCAGAAGACCGGCATGTTTGCACACAGACCGACCTCCTGTGCAGCAGGCTCAGCCGCTTCACTCTGCTACACGACCCCCCACGATTCGAGGAGCAGTTCATCGATCGTCGTTTGCCTGCGTGCTATAGCTGTGGCGACTTGGGTCACATTGCCATGTACTGCAATCGACGCCAACCACCGAGGTTCGACCAATCGACGATGCCTAGGCGGTACCGCGCTCCACTCGGCAACGTATTCGCTCTCGCACACATACCCAGAAAGCTTGCCTTACCAGCACCCGGAGGTGTTGCGAAAGCTATCTACAGCATCCGATCGCAGCTTGACACTACCACCCGCTCCTAGCGTAAGCCAGTCGCCATCTTAGCGGCGTCGCTACCCGTCGCCACCTCCGGAAAGCTAGTCAGCGCAGCCGCTGGAGGTGAGGTCGCTGGACAATCTTGAACGTCGACAGAGATACCACCACCCATTTGTATGTTTAAGAATAAGATGTCCGTACTAATTGACGAAGTTTCAACAATGGCCTCAGTGAACGCGGGAGCAAGCGTATCAGCGATGAGCCTTGCGTTTAAAAGCCTCCTAGGACGAAAAGTGATGTTTCGCTGGGACCGTGCGGAGAGGCTTCGTGGAGTTAGTGGGGAATTATATCCTGCTGGCATGTGCAATGTAATAGTTATCTTGGGTGGTCGAATGTTTAACGCAGAATTCACTGTTCTACCGCATTCCACGCATGACGTCATCCTGGGCCTTGATTTTTAGAAACTGTGCGGTGCCAATGTCGACTGCAGAACTGGAGATATCAGTGTAGGTACGAGCTTTTCTGCTGCGTTTATGGAAGGCCCACCGTATCATGAAAGTGCTTTGTGTATCCAGGGATACAGTTGTGCTTCCGTTATTCCCAACGTGTGTTTCAGTCGCCTGTTTCCCTACCACCGACAGAACGTTTTACGCTACCGTGGAGCTCGTTCATTTTTTTTTCAATTCAATTCAAGTTTATTTTGCATCTAAACATGTACAGGTGACAGGAGTACAGACAAAAAGCCAAATGAATTTGGCTTGACGGGGTCTGTACACCCTACAGAAATGGCACTGTGCACAATAAAGAGAACACAAACATACAATATTGGATAAACGAGAAAAGTGAACATTCATGAACATTGTATAACAAATGCATACAGGTAAAAAAAATCATCAAACATCAAAAAATCAACATCAACATAAAAAAAATCATCTCAGCTGAATCAAGAGTATTGGGCTGATACCGTATTGCGCGCTGTCAGTTGTTCAGAGATGCACTAACTTATGGACCGTAAACTGTTCCAGTGAACCTGCAATACTACCACAGGGTCTGAAACTTGCCGCCTACCATAAAGATCAAGTGCTGTCGTTCGCCGTTCTTAGAGGCCCCCGCTTCTATGGTTGAATGCCATTTCGTTAATGCATGCCATGCTGCGCACCCCTCCTGTGTAACATTGGTGAACAAGTCACTCAGCACCAAGCAGTCTCACGAAGTGGCGATTAAACTGCTTAAACATGCCGGGCTGTTTCACTTTTCGCAGCAAGAGGGGCCTCCATTGTTTCCTCCTTCTCGTATACACCATCGCAGATACGGGATCTCCCTACCTTTGCGACAGAAGCCGCACAGTCTCGCCATCGGAACGCAAGGCGATCAACGACCAAGTACGCGAAATGCTAGATAAGAATTTAATCCAAAAATACTGTAGTCTGTGGGCAGTGCCAGTGACTGGTCAAAAAACAAAAATATGGTACATGGCGATTTTGTGTTGTCTTCCGCCGCGTCAACACCAGCACTAAAAAGGACGTCTATCCTCTTCCGTGTATTGATGTTTTGGACTGTCTTTCATGAACGTCTTACTTTACGTCTGTTGACTTGAGGTCGGGCTACTGGCGGATTCCTATGCACAAGGCACAGAAGGAGAAAACAGCATTTTTAATACCAGATGGACTTTAGGAATTTAATGCGATGCCGTTCGGGCTCTGAATTGTACCTGCAACTGTCGAGCGCTTCTTGGACAGCATCCTGCGTAGTTTTAAGTGGGAAGTATGCATGTGCTATGTGGACGATGTAGTGATTTTCGGGCGCACGTTCATTGAGCACAACGCACATCTTGATCTTGTGCCATGCTGCTTGAGAAAAGCGGGTTTGGTGCTCAACTTAAAGAAATGTCATTTTAGAGAGCGCCAAACACTGGCTCTGGGCCACCTAGCGGATAAGGACGGCATACGACCCGATCGAGCGAAGTCTGCTACTGCGGAAGCCTTCAAGCAACCTCGCCATGTAAAAGCCATGCAGTTTCCTGGGGCTTTGCTCGTAGCTCGTACTTCCGTCGGTTTATTCGTCGATTTTACAAGATCGAGTATCGGCTGACATGCCTCCTCCAGAAGGGCGCTCCTTTTGGATGGACACCTGAATGTGAGGCTGGTTTTCGTAATCTGAAGTTTCTTCTGACGTTCCAACCAACCCAGTGGGAGCCGCATGGTCGACACTTCGACCATGCGGCTCCCACTGAAGTTCATACGGACGCTAGCGGTACTGACGTCGGCGCTGTCCTTATGCAATGCGTCGACACCAGTGAACACGTCGTCGCCTATGCGAGTCGCTCTTTAAGTAAGTTCGAGCGCAACTGTGAGGGCTAGCTGTGAACGGCTCCTGGACGTAATGTTCAGTCTCTCTTCGACCCAAATGGTTAAGGAACTTACTAGGGTGGAGGGAAATTCTAGTACGGTACTTGATCTCGCCTTCCTGTCAGACAGATAGTGTCCAACAGTTACCGTAGAAAAAGGCATCTCTGATCATAAGATGATAGTATTACCGTTTCGCGACTTGCACACAAATATTAATCGCACAACCAGTCCCACAAAGATAGCAGTTAAAGATTATAATAGGGCAGAAGATGAGAGTAACTGACTACCTTGATATAGCTTTCGACAATTTCTCTAACGGACCATCACGATGCGTAACAGCCTGTGGTTAAAACTAAAAAAGGCGATTGAGCATTGCGAATCAAACTTCTCCCCAACAAGGTGTAAAAGGTCATAGTACCTTGCTGGTGAAGCAGCGCACAAACACGGACACAGTGGAGACAAGCAGGAATAGACGACACTCGCTGCACTCGCAACTATTTTATTTCAGAACACATACTTCAAGTTTATATACCTGCGCACCCTCAGGCGTCAACGCAAATCATGGCAAGATTAGAGGCTTTTATATATATATATATATATATATATATATATATATATATATATATATCATGGCAAGATTAGAGGCTTTTATATATATATATATATATATATATATATATATATATATATATATATATATATATATATATATATATATATATATATATATATATATATATATATATATATATATATATATATATATATATATATATATATATATATATATATATATATATATATATATATATATATATATATATATATATATATATATATATATATAAAAGCCTCTAATCTTGCCATGATTTGCGTTGACGCCTGAGGGTGCGCAGGTATATAAACTTGAAGTATGTGTTCTGAAATAAAATAGTTGCGAGTGCAGCGAGTATCGTCTATTCCTGCTTGTCTCCACTGTGTCCGTGTTTGTGCGCTGCTTCACCAGCAAGGTACTATGATCACTCACCAACTAGCCCAACTTTCCACGTTACTGAGGTGTAAAAGGATTAAACGCAAAACCCCGTGTGCAACACGTTCTATAATTCACCTGAAATGAAGATTGCGTAGAAAGGGAAATAACAAAAGCAATACACGAGAGGTGCTCGCATTATTGTGTAAACTGATTTTGGGAATTAAGACAGCGAGGAGTACATTTTTTTCCGAAACATTAGCAAACTTTTTGAAAACTTAACCCCAAGAGTTCTGACGCCATTTGGCGGAGCCAAGAAACCACACCAAAAAATTAGTTGCGGGAGTAGTCGTTGAGGATGAACACAAGATAGCAAATTATTTCAACGAATATTTCCAATCTGTTTTCACGAGAACTGCGGTAAGAATGCCCGAAACAACTTTAATTCTTTGATGCCTGACATAGCAGTAACTGAGGATGGCGTGCTAAACCTGCTTGTACAGGTTGACTCGAAAAGTCGCCTGGTCCAGAATATCTCAAATATATTTTTAAAACGTTAGACGCAACACATATCCAATTTCCGGCACGCACTTTTTGTCGCTTTACTAAAAACTGCCACGCTTCCTACTGACTGGCTTCGAGCAAATCCCCATTCACATTGAAGGAAATAAAAAGTTGGTTGACAACTACAGACCCATATCTCTTGCTTGCTGCAAGCTTATGGAGCACATTCTTAATCAGCCGATTATGAGTTATTTGGAAGTAAATAACTTATTAAATCCGATGCAACACGGTTTCCGGAAAGGACTATCGACAGTAACTAAGTAATTATAAAGAACACATGACTTCACGAAAGTAATAAATAGCAGAGAACAAGTTGACAGTATGTGTATTGATTTTTTAAGGCCTATGACCGTGTCGTACACTGCCAATTAATCGACAAGTTAAAACTCATCGGCATTAATTCGACAGTAATAGCATGGATAGAAGCTTACCTATCAAACCGCACACAATATGTCATGATAAATAATAGTGAATCAGAGAACCTCCAAGTGGTTTCCGGTGTACCACAGGGATCCGTGCTTGGACCACTATTATTCCTCATATATATTAATGATATAGATCTTGCGTCGATGATGGGGCGAAAATCCGTCTTTTCGCTGACGATTTCGTGATTTACACAGTTGTGCGGGGACCAGATGATCAACTGAAACTGAACACGTCAATAAATAACATTGTTCCGTGGTGCGAGAAGTGGGGCCTGGAAATAAATGTATCGAAAACTAAATGTATGAGTCAGTCATAAAAAATCGCAACTGAGGTTTAACTACACGTTAAATGGGTCCAAGCTCAAACAAACAGACAGACACCGTTAAATATCTAAGAGTAGCACTTACGCGTAATTGGAAATGGGATGTGCATATTAATAATACTTCTGCAAAAGCGTTTAAAACACTAGGATTTTTACGAAGGAAATTAGCCATGACACCTGCTGAAATAAAGTTGAACGCCTACAAAACCTTAGTCATACCCATCTTAGAGTATGGTAGCGTAGTATGGAACCCTCATCAACAGTAGTTGGCAGATAGGCCGGAAAGGGTGCAAAACAGCATTGCGATTTACGTACTCAAAGTATTCTCGGCGGTACGAAAGCGTCACTGCACTCAGAAAGCAAGCAGGCATTCCCAAACTTTCCAGGCGGCGTCGCGTATTCGCCACGAACTGTCATGAGTGAACATCAAAGATCAGCACCTGCAGCCAGCACATCGCCACACTAAACGAATAAATCACGATAAGCACTTCGGAGCATACGTCACCAGTTGCAACGCATTTAAGTTCTTTTTTCCGTCGTCCGTCAAGTTATAGAATTCTTTGCCACGGCATGTTGTTGACAGCGATTGTGTGTCCAGCTTTGTAACCAAATTAGAATCTTTTTTTTTTTCATCCAGTGCCATAACGCGGAAGTATGTGCACTTTTGAAACTTGGGCAGAATGATGTGTTGCGGAACAGTACACGGATGTGCAAATGTCCTGTATTTAGTGATTGAAACTGAATACTCCTCTACCCCACCACTGTATGGGCCTGCCAAGGCCTACAGTATTGCTAAATAAATCATAAATAAACTACACCGTCGCAGAGCAAGAATATCTTGCAGTGATGTTCGCAATGCAGCGCTTCCGGTCATACTTGTGACAGACCACCATTCTCCCTGCTGGCTGCTGAATCTGATCCATTAGGCCGGCTTGCGCGTTGGACACTTAGTTTACAGGAATATGACTAGCATTTCTTATAGGAGCGGCCGACAGCACGCCGACGCCGACTGCCTCTCGCGCATGCCGCTTCCAAGGACGGACTGCGACGCGCAGAACTTCGTCTGCTATATCTCATCACTAGATCCAGCCAGGATTTCTTGATGTAAATACCTTCAAGGTCGAGGAACAAAAAGACAGAACCTTAGAGCCACTGCTCATTACTGCAAGGAAATCAGCACAATCCACTCGTATCTGCGTTCGTGATAAGGTTCTTTACAAAAGAACGATTCTGCTGCAGGCCCACGATACCTTCTGGCGGTGTCTCCATCCTACGCGCTATGCATCACGATCCAACATCTGGCCATTTGGGATTGGCGCGAACGTTCAAGAAACTTTCTACTGGCCTAAAATGCGCCAGAGGACCGATAACTGCGTGTCCAGCTGCGGAGAGTGTCAACGTCACAAGATTCTGACGAATGCTCCTCCTGGACGACTACATTCAGTGCCAACCCCTCCGTTTGAGCAAGTCGGCATCGAGCTTCTCTGTCCTTTCCAGCGGTAATCTGGTGGGAATCACTGGATTGTGTGTACCGATCAGTTGACACGCTACTGTGAGGCAGCTGCGATACTATCGGCTGTATTTTGTCATTCTCAGGCATGGACCACCCAGAGCCATCATCAGCGATTGTGGGCGGCAGTTCACTGCAGACGTGGTCGAATAGGTGCTTCGTCCATGTGCTTCGAATTCTCGACATTCCACCCCGTATTATCCACGAACCAATGGCCTTACGGAACGCGTGAACAGAACTCGTGATCTGACGCCACATCGACAGCATGTTATTACAACTGTGACAGCGAGCTACCTTTACATACGTACGCATTTAACACCCCACAGCACGAAATTACGGGCTACAGTCTCTTTTATGCTCTTTCGCCTCGCTGATAAGATATGCCGTATTAACAAGCCTCTTTAGCTGTCCTCATCGTTATACACTAGACAACAGACACTATCTTCCCGTTTTCAAGCCACGATAATCTTTGTATATCCGAGAACGTCTCTTGCTGAAGAGGCCCGACGATTTGCTTCTTTGCGCACTCTTGTTTCACAAGACCGCTTGAAGGCACGCTAAGACCGCCGACAGTGGATATGACCCTGCTGACTCAGTGTCGATTTAGAAACCAACCAGAAAACGTGGATTATGTGAAAATCTACTGTTCCACTATGTGTGGCCCTATGTTATTACTGATCGTATAAGAGAATTAACCTACCGCATAGCACGCCTCACGTAATATGGCCAACGGTCAGCAATGATTGAAGTCTCGGCTGTCGCCCATTTAACGCCCTTTTTTCACAGCCTGTTTGACTTGTCCGGCGGGCTTCGTCTGTGCGGAGGGAAATGTGACACTCTTATGTGCGTAGAGTGTTTACGCCTAAACAGTATTTGGAGCATCCAAGACAGGTGGAGGAGTAAGACTACGTGTGGCTGGCTAGCCGAACCTCGATAGGCGCTCAGCTGGTCAAGGCCATCGCGTCTAACTACTTGCCCTGCCCCGTCAATAAACGCGTTTCGTGGGAGTAACAATATCTTATTCTCGTAAGAAACTTAAAGTATGCGCGCGTGAGTGTCACTTTCTTTGTCCCTCATCTTGCCTGCACTCAATTTCTTACGAGAACGTCTTTCTTACGAGAGCACGAGGGTTATTGCATCCTGCTACTTCCGATGTCATTCTATGTTTGAAGAAATAATAATGACAGATCCAAAGCGCTCGTTCATGTGAACGTTTCTTGAAACCTTCGTATAAAATTAAATGCACTCAAGTTATGCAGATGAAGCGCACATGTCACAATGTATGTGAATGGATTTGAATATGTGAAGAAAGTTTTTGAAACAGGGAATTAAATGCCACACAAATTGACGCGTATAATCGTTTTGATTTTAATCCACTGCATCGTGTAACCTCAAGCAACAGTCATGCCTCTGCAACACGTGGGTGCCAACGTTAACGCGATGTTTTACAGTGAAGCTGTGAGCCTCTCGGTGGTCGGCCTTTTTCGTGTCCGCCTCCGTGGACAAATATGTAAGCCGATCCCGGAGATAGTACAATACCGGGCCGACCCTCGTCGGAGGTGCAGCAGGCTTCGAGCACTCAGCAAAGTGAAGCGAAATGTGCCCACATGCTTCGAGATCGCGCATAGAAGATACAGAACAGCATGCATTTATTTATTTAGATTTTCTAAGGGACCACAAGGGTCATTACATTCGGAGGGGGGGGGGAGCGTTGCACAAGGCAGAACAATTTTTTATAAACGAAGGAGCATTGGTTAATAGAGCCATTTGTTACAGTAAGTTGGAAAATATAGTAACAGGGTAAATATTCTTGCGAATGTGCACAATCAACAAAGAAAGAACAAAATGATGGACCCGAGAAAGATCTCTGGGAGAGTATTGTTATGGGAAGTGCTAGGGTTCTAGGAAGCTTACCAATGCTGAATGAAACAAAGGCTTGTCGTGGCAATTCTGGAGGGAAACTCCTTCCCATCTATTCATAAGGTTAAAGGCGAATTGTACTTTTCCG
Source organism: Dermacentor variabilis (assembly GCF_050947875.1). Taxonomy (NCBI): domain Eukaryota; kingdom Metazoa; phylum Arthropoda; class Arachnida; order Ixodida; family Ixodidae; genus Dermacentor; species Dermacentor variabilis. Next base: position 16,193,431 of record NW_027460302.1, read on the forward strand.
CCCGAGCGAAGATAGGGTTAACCTTGCAGGCATGATCGATGCGATGTGAAATATGAGGTGGCGGTAAAATGTGTGACCGGGCAAAGTCGTGTTGCTGCGATGGTGCGGGAAAAAGCATAATGCATCCAATTTTCTGCGCATTGCGAGCGGCGGCACGTTTAGGGTTTCCTTCAGGCATGAAATTCCGAAATCGCGAGTAGGATGACGAGATGAATCACGCTGCTTTATTCTGGACTGCTTCGTGCACATTGGTAAGGGTGATCTCATAGGGATACCAAATGAGTGATTCATATTCCAGGGAAGGACGCACGAGGAAATTGTACGCTTGAAGCCTGGTGCCCTTTCGCAACAGCGACATAGCCCATGCCGCACCAGCCACGATGCGTTAGAAGGTCAACGGTGCAAGCAGCAAAAGCTGCTTGCACCGTTGCTGCAAAAGCAGCAAAATCTGGGATATGCCCCACCCCCTTAAGCATATATTGTCAGTGATGCGAAACATGGCGTATGGAAGAGTATTGCATTCACCAAAATTATAACAAAATTAGCAAGAAATATTCCAGTGATTAACGGAACAGGCACGAGGGCACTACACACCGGAGTGTCGCTATTTGCCAAGTAGTTCCGTGAACGCTCGGTCGTGTTAGAACAGGCCGTCTCAACATTCGCCAACCTTCTGAACCGCACCGCGGAAAGTTCTTGCCTGTGTTTTTCAACAGCGCAAAAGACAAGGACGAAACGAGCGCACACACAAGTTGCCCAAGCTTCAACAGGTTGTTGCCTTTCACGTGGATATCGCACTGATAATGTTCACAATACCTGCATAATCATCCATGGCCCGAGTTACAACGAACGGCGAGCGCCCGGGTGGGCAACGTGAAACCGAAGGCTAAACCAGAGAACGGTTCCCGCATGGCAAAGCGGATTAGATAGGGGAGCACTTCAGGCGCTTCAGCAGTGTCGAGAAAATCGCAGCCGTCGCCTTCCCCGCTGTGGCGGCGCTGCATCCGCGCACCGTTCCCGTTTTGAGCTCTGTTGGAGGAGCGGATCGGTTGCCGTAGACGGATGAACAAGCGGGCGGCCGCCACCTGGAGAGCATGCACGCAGAAAGCTCTTCCCTAGGCAATCGCGGCACCGAGTTTGACGAGGTTCGCCGCATTTAGAGGAACAACTAAAGTCGAGCGACTCTATAAAGCAGATTTTTCATTTATACCGTCACTCTTTACAAACTCAGAATTTCACATTTAAACACGAGTGCAATGTTTTAAACTTTGTAACTCAGTAATGAATGACGCTATGAATTCTGCAAGCTGTATGTGCCTATAGAGACGTCTAAAGCCGACAAAGTTCATGCGTTTTATACCGTTCTGAAGTATATCACTAACTCACGAGTAGTAATTTCGCAAAATCCTCGTAAATTGTAGCAACCTGCAAAAATAATTCAGATTCGTCCGCATTAGACGCTTTGAAAGATGCTGTTAATTTTAAAGTTTACCAATTTTCGGGATGTTTAACATATTCGAAGCAGACTCCTAGAGGGACTACTCTCATTTTCTCAAAAACAATAAATCAACGCAAGTCAGTCCAGCTTACAACATTTCTACGTTTCATGTGTATTTCAGCGGAGAGGCTAGTTTGAAGGTAGAGCTTCCTGACAAGGCTCCTTCCAATTCGGACAACGCTGCTTAATATTTGCGAAGACTGCGCCGAAGCTTATGATGCAGGCTATACTGTGCTTTCCGAACGCGATGGCGGCTGAACATCCTGCCCGGAAACGTCGGCACACAAGTCCATGCTTTTTTTTTCATTTATAGCAAGCCGCGGCACTGCTTTAGGTCCGAGCACGCAAGATTTTAAAATATACTAATAAATTCCTTTACATTTCTTTACTGGCGTGAGGTGGCGTCAAGTCGAACAGACGTGGTCCCAATGCGCTGCAATACTTGGGCTTATCTGTCTTTTAGGCGTCATTGTACACTGGCTTCAATATCGGTCAGAACTTGAAAACACGCCATGTAAGCCTATAGAAAAACCTCTTGCAATGAGCTTATCTGCATTGCGAAATATAGTACGTAGTTTTCGTATTACGCAAACTACCAGAGTTAATGGTGGGAACTTTGTAAAACGGGCATTTACGTTGACCCGCTAGAGTTGTCACCAGGATAGTACAGTCCAGAAAGTAGTAGTTTTCCAGCGAGTGATATTAGTCAAAGAAAGTGGTGCACTGCTGCGGACAAACCAACTGATTACAGGAAGAACACTGAACGCGGTGGCTTTTTTTGCGCGTGTGAAGATATTACAAGCGCGAATAAAGGCCCACGCAATAGAAGCGCAAATAATCACGTATGACAAGTCTTGCAACTGCAAGAGTAACCATTACGTCGATCCACCCCACCTTCGAAGGCACCGATTATCGATAGAATTACCGATGGTTTAACTTGGAAAGATTTGAAAGCGAATAGCCTTCTAAGCATATCTTTAACTTTTAGACTTCAGATCGGCCAGTCAGATGCCGGAAACTTTTCGCTATTACGTGAGACTGCAGGCGTAATTTAAATAAATTCTGGGATTTTATATGACAAAGCACGATGTGATTACGACACACGCCGTAATGGGGGAGGGTGTGAGACCGGGCTAGTTGGTATTCCATGCTGAAGTGACAAGCGCAAGAGTGGACGCGGGACACTAAAAAGACGACGAGGACAAGCGCAAAATTCCAACTGGTGTTTATTGCGAAAAGGTGTGTGTGTACATATATACATATATATATATATATATATATATATACATATATATATATATATATATATACATATATATATACTCGCGCACTTGAACATAAGCAGTTACAATCGTGCATCACTAGCAAGAGCGCACCATGGCCGCGCGAAGACCTATGGAGGCCTCCCACACAGTTCCCAGGAATGCAAATTCTTCAGCAGTCAATGCTAGGGATGGTTTGCTAACGCAGTTGTCCTCTGCGATAGCCGCTGCCTCAATGATGAGTCTAGTGTTTTCCTGCCCGTTGCTTGCTATTTGTTTTTTGAAAGAGTGGATGACATTTGCACTGGGAGCAATGGCTCCCAAGGAAACCCTCTCTCCATTTTGGAACTATCTGATTATGTTCCTGTAGTCACGTTCAAGCACCTTCCCGTTTGTACCACGTAATGATGTCGGCTTTGATTCATCCCTCCAGAAGAGACTGGGAGAATGCCTGGAAGCTCTCACTCTCACGCACGAACGTCCTGAGGATGGTGCCTTGAAGTTTCTCGATTTCAGGTTGTCCTTTTTACGCGAGCGTGTCTGTTGGAAATATGAGCCCCACGCTAAAAAACCCCTGCTGCCTTTTGCATCACCCATAGGAAATTGGTGAAACGCGGCATTCTTAAGCATGCTTGAAGAATGCCTTGCTGAAATTCTGTTACCACTCAGTACAAGAAAGCTTATAGGGCTTCAACCCTCCTCCCCCGGGAATGTTTTCGTGCTGTCATGCATCGCCGACCCCAAACAGACCCCCCCCCCCGCACCCCCCTCTCCGCGCGAACGAAATCATTTTGGATTTTCGCCAGAATGTCTTTTCGCTCTCGAAAACATGTTTCGGCACGAACATTGCGAACTCGGGCTGGATTTCGCGGGCACCCACCATGGACCCGGGGTCGCATAACGCAGGGAGCCCCATCCGAGCACGAAGTTTCAAGGGCGTTTTGATGGCGAGCGAGCTCGTCGCGGCCTCTAGCGGAGGCCGCGAAATCTACAGAGCGCATGGATATGAATTCCGCAACTTTATGGGTACAAAGTTATTAACTTTTGATGCTAAAGGTGCATTGACTTTTCTAAAGTCGTACATCGCGCCATACAACGAGGCAAGCCAAATCAACACAATATAAGACAAGCTGACAGCACGCAGCGAGGTCCGATGAGACGAAGCGTTGTGGTGGTTCAGTTCTGCCGTCATGCCACAGGAAAGAATATCAACATTTTTTTCAACTGCGCCAAAGCATCCATGTCAAGACACTAAAGGCAGTAAAGGTAACTACGTTCTTATTTATTTTCCTACTTTGACTTTTATTCGCGAGGTCACGCTGAGCCTCTTCAATTTTCTGCAGCCCCCGGGTTGCCAGAGCCAGCTTGCGTTTTTCTGGCATGCGTTTTTCACATGACGCCCCGACCCCACGCGCGGCGCATTTGGCTGCGCGTTCGTTTTTCTTTGGTGGCGTGGATTTTCGCCTGGCAGAGTTTTGGACGCTTTCTGGCTAGCAGACGAGAAAAAGAAACAATGGTCGCTCGCCGCCACCACTGTGGGGACTCGACGGATTGCAATGCGTTCGCTTGAGCGCTACATCTCCGGAAAGTCTTGTCGGGCCGGTGTAGGATGCCGAACAGTATGCATATGGTTCTCTGTGGACCAAGCGTCTCTGGGTTTCTTCGATATTCCTTCGGTAGCCACATTAAGGACCCAAAGCAGGAATTCGATTGTGGCCATCCGCTTTCCTTTGAGTTTCTTCATTTCGGTGCCCCCGCCTCACGAAATAAAAGGAGGCATTGTTGCGTCGCAGCGAATTGTCGCATAGTCAAAGTTACATATTGTTGCTTCTTTTGCGGAAAGCTATGGGCCACGGGTCGCTTGAGTTGTCGCACACTCATGCTATATTATTAGGATAGCAACTACACGGACACTCTGGGCACATTCCTGCCGTCACCGCCGTGTTACGTATGAAGTCTAAGGGCGATAAAATCGCGACCGCGCGCCACATGCTGTATGCTATATGCGCGAGTGAAAGCGTGGTGGCATTGGGGAGCCGATGCTGGTGGCTCAATCTTGTGTGCGCGAGGGAGAAGGAAGAAGCACGCCACCTTCCGTCGCGCGCGATAGATCAGGGGAGTGGATGGAGGGTGGTGGAGGGCCTTAGGATTTTGTGATCGCCCAACATATGGATTTGCCTTGTTGGACGCATTAGACAGTGACTTTTTTAGATATGTTGATTTATTGGAGACCTTTACGTATATTCAAATATCTTGTTGCGAGGTTTTGTGTATACGTGCATAGAAATTTGTTTGCAGTGACACTTTTTTGCCTTTTATCAAGCTGTGTCTTCGCATTTGTATATTCTATTGCATATTCGCTTTTCTAATATACGCGGGTGAGTCAAATGAAAGTGAGCCAACCCACCCGGCGCAATAATGGCTCGGTTTATTATCTGCGAGCCATGCGCGTAGCACTCAGGCATCTCTTATTTACAAAAGCGACATGCAGGTGCAGTGGCGTATCCAGAAATTTTGTTCGGGATGGGGGGCTCACTAGAGCTCAGCCTCACAAAATTCGTCGAGGGTTCAAATACATGAATAACTGCACTGCCATTGCCAAAGAAGCTGAAAACGAATTGAACGCTACGCACTGTCAAGACAGGTAAAATGTATTTTTTTATGAAAGAATATACCCGTAAATCCCAAAAATTGTTCCCGAAATATTTATCTCAATGGTTCCATGTTTTTTGCCTATTTAGTAAAAAAATATCACAAGAGCTTTAGAAGCACATCAGTTCGCAACCAGCAAAGCAGCGCATTCCGCGGATATGAAAAATGTAAAGGCCATGAGGTGAACAAGTTGAGGACACATTTTAATGAAACTGGCATTCAAGAACCTTGTTTACTTTTTTGTACATATGCAACGGCCAGGCAAAGATCTTAATGACGCTGTCCTCTGTGCCAATGTATTGCGCAGAAGCAGCTGCCACCGGTCATGTATTGCAAGTAATTGCACGGAAATCATTATGAACGCTATAGACAGTCTCCAGCTACACTGCAGTAACTTCTACCTTTGCCTGCGAAGATGACTGTGCTATGCTGCGAAGTGTACACGTATGCATTACACAGAAACAGTACGTTGTGCATCCCTCATATTCACCATACCACCACCTTTATTCCTCTTCACATCTTATCTATTATTCCCCAAACCCCTTCTGAAGCCGGGAGTAGCAGGCTGGAGGCAATCGACTCAGATCGACCTGTCCATCTTTCTACTATTATATATTACCTCTCTCTTTGCACTGAATTTAAGCACATAAAACAGGATTTCCGCAAAATATACGATGGCGGGTCAGATGAAAGTGAGCCAACGAGAGGATATGGCAAACGGGGTATTTTATTTACAAGTAGTGAGCATGTAGACATTTGTACCACTAACGAGTTGCGTGATTCCTATCTCAAAGCTTCTTGGATTGATGCTTCTAAAAGTCGGTAACTGACTCTTTCACGTCATCGTCCGCCACAAATCTCGTTCCCTTGACCTGCTTGTTTAACTGCCGCAAAATATGGAAGTCGGTAGGCGACAGGTCTGGGCTGTACGGCGGATGTTAAAGCATTTCCCACTTGAAGTTTGCAAGTTTTATGTTAACCGCTTCAGCGACGTGGAAGCGGGCATTAATCGTGAAGCAATATGACCCCATTCGTCCATATTCCACGTCGTTTGTTCTTGACTGCTACACGCAGCCGCTCCGGCGTTTCACAATATCGGAAATGATTCAATGATTGATAGTCTCTCGACAAGAGCCATTCTGGCGTTGGACCTCAAAGGAGCCTTCGATAACGTCTCACATGACCTCATTCTAAACAACCTTGCATTCTCCCGATGCGGAAAGCGCATCTATGATTATGTCCGAGCCTTTTTATCTGACCGAACAGCCACCATCGGCCTAGGTGATATTCGGTCTGATATAAAACTTTCCGGCAGAGGGACTCCAAAGGGTTCGGTTCTCTCGCCCACCCTGTTCAACGTGGGGATGGCAAAGCTACCACCGCTCCTCGACAAACTTCCGAACGTGCAGCACGCCCTGTACGCCGATGATATTACAATCTGGGTGACCACAGGGTCAGACGGCGCCATTCAAGACGCACTACAGGAAGCTGTAAATATAGTTCAAGAGTATGCAACAGCCGGAGGACTCACATGCGCGGCTGAGAAGTCGGAGCTCCTGCTTGTATTCAAAAAACGGAACAAGGCCCATATTCTACCAGCCATCACATTGCATCTCAATGGCAACGTTATTCCAAGGGTAGACAGACTACGTGTACTAGGACTTCACATACAACACAACGGAAAGGCCACACATACCCTACACGTGCTCCGCCAACAACTTACCCAAATAATGGACATGATAAAGCGCATTACAAACCGCCGACAAGGACTGAAAGAAAAAGACGTACTCCGAATCGTGCAAGCCCTCATAATTAGCCGATTAATATACCACCTCCCCTATCATAATCTGACTCAGACTGAGATGCACCAGATGGACACCCTCCTCCGTACGGCACTAAAGGCTGCGCTGGGACTACCCCAACATGCGTCCACGCAGCTTTTACTACGACTGGGGGTGCACAACACAATCCGCGAACTAGTTGAAGGTCATTTTAACAGCCAATTGCAACGTCTGCAACGAACAATGCAAGGGTGCCACATTCTATCCCAGCTAGGAAACCAAATACCAAGAAAACCACAACAGGAAAACCACACACTTCTTCCGCTTAGCATTCGCAACAAAATTCACGTGGCCCCACTTCCCCGGAATATGCACCCTGACCGTCATAAAGGTCGACGAAAGACAAGAGCACAAGCCCTGGCTTGCCTATTTGGCGATGACAAATCAAACACTCCAGTCCTATACACCGACGTGGCACGCTACCCACAGAAACGTGCCCTATGTCTAGTCGTACTAGATAGTGCAGACGTTCTGAGAGCTTCGGCCACGCTCAACACTGGACAGTAGCACGGCGGAAGAGGCTGCTATTGCCCTAGCCATTGTACATGCTTCAACCATGCCGGCGCCGAATGGACCTATCACAGTGGTCACTGATTCTCAGACCGCCTGCAGGACTTTGGCACAAGGGAGGGTGAAACCCTACACACACCGCATCCTTACATCATTACACCCCACAGCGTTACACAGGGTGCGTATCGTCTGGACACGCCTCTCTCCATGGTAATGAACGCGCTAATGCGGTAGCCCGAGAGCTCGCTAACCGGGCGCCATTGGAAGAGCTGTCCAACCCAGACGACGCACCGACAGAACCACTGAACTACACTGAAAAACTCTACAATATTACAGAGATAACAGGAGACACTTCCCTCCCCCACATAATTCCCTTAATCGAGAAGATGCCGTCGCGTGGCGACAGCTTCAAACTAATTCATTTCCCTGCCTCTTTTACCTTCACCTCTTCCACCCCACACAATATCCCTCATACTGTCCCTATTGTGGAGCAAAGCCCACGGTATATCATTGCACGTGAGAGTGCCCACACCCTCCGGGCTAGTCCCCTATTCCTTCACCTTCCCCTTCCTCCTGGGAGACTGCGCTGACCAGCTCAGACCCGCAAGAGCAGCGACGGCTGATCCGGCGGGCACGCGGGGTGGCGCGAGCCAATGGGGCCCTGAACTGAGGGCTGCACCCTGCGAGGAAGTCGCCCAAACTAGTGATAAATAAATGTTCTCTCTCTCTCTCTCTCTCTCTCTCTCTCTCTCGAGGATTAGCAAATTAATGGCCTTTGACGATCTAAAAAAAAGTCAACACCTTTCCGGCAGAAATGACGGCTTCTGCTTTCCTTGGGGGTGGTGAATTCGTATGTTTCCACTTTAAGCTTTGCTGTCGAGTTTCAGGCTCATAGTAGTGGCACCATGATTCGTCCCCGGTCGCAATTGCAGACAACAAGTCGTCACCTTTTGAAGTTTCAAGCTTATTCATTTTTTTAATTTTATATACAGCATTCAAACATACATCGCCACATCAGGAGGGAGGATAAAGGATGTGTATGCCTGACGAGGCCTACCCTCCTGGTGGTGAAAAACACTGCATTTGAGACAAGCTTTCTTCTAAGGTAACATTAAAATCGCACGAAATAGGAACATCCAGAACTCTGTACAATATATCAATGTTTCGACATAGTAATTCTTGAAATTACAGCTGTGCTGTGAATCTGTTGTCATTCAAGAAAGTTATAAGGGTATCTTCAAAAGTCTGAAGCCCATAGTTAGTTCTAGCCTCAGGAGTTATGCGAGAGAGGCCTTTCTACTGAGCAAAAACTAAGGTTAGGTTTGCTTTGGATCAAGCAATGAGCCTGTATTTCCTGTCGAAGTGTTATTAACTTACAGATGTTAGGAAGGCCCAGTGGTCGCCAGTATTCTCGTGTGCTCGAAGTGTAGAGAGCATTAACAATTGCTCGAATTGGTTTTTTTAAGATAAATAAGGAGTTTAGGTTTGTAGATGTTCTACGACATCCGAATTAGCCGTAATGGAGAATCGACTGGATAAGGGTAATATTTAGAAGTTTTTTTTTAGCCAGGTTGGTTGAAGCCTTAATTTATGCATTAGTCCGACTGAGCGTGATGCTTTCGAATGCAAGAAATTATTATGCTCAGTCCAGGTTAACTGCTCACTGGAGACCACACCAAGAAAACGTGTACACATCGCCCGTTTTCCTTTCTGAAACTGAGGAGAGGCTCGAAAGTTAGAATATAATTTTCAGGTTTAAACACTAATTTTTTTTCACATTTAGCTGAAGCTCATCGGCATTTATCCATTATGATAGTTCAGACAAATATTAGTTTGCATTTGCTATAGTGTTCAAGAAGTCATTACCAGAGAAATATGATAGCGTCATCTGCATGCAGAACTATATCAGCTGAACTAAGTACATTGATATCATTAATATAAAGTAGGAAAAGGGCCCTAAAGTAGCCCTGTGGAACCCCTGTACATATTGTGCCAAAAGCAGACGGAACACCGTTTACAACTGTGCACTGTATTCTTGATGATGAATGGCTATTAATAAGCTCCAGAGCAATTACTCTTATTCCATAAAACGGCAATTTACGTAATAATATGTCATGCTTATTAGAATCGAACGCTTTTTTGATGTGTAGAAATAACCCAAGTGTAATAAACTTATTTTCAATATTACTTATGATTTTCTCGTTTATTTTGATAAGTGCCATTTAAGTGCATTGTCCTTTCTCGAAGCCATTCTGGAAATCATTGTAATATCGGATCAGATGAGTCAAGGCAACGCCAAACCTCTCCGTCTTCTGGCGGTGGTTCAAAATCTTGGGCATCCATTGAGCACATCAGAGCCGATAACAGATGTTCGTGAATTATTGTGTGAACCGAACCGTGACTGATCTTGACACGCTCTCTCAATTAATCGATACTTGTCCTCCGTTCTTGTCTAATCAGCTCATCAACCTTTGCAATTGCGTTGGGGGTGATTCCACGGTGGCTTTGGCCCGGCCTTGGATCGTCTTTGCCACATTCACGTCGTTTTTGAACCGTCTGCTCCAACGCTTCACAGTGGCCAATGAAATGCAATGTTAAACCTACAGGGCAGCGATACGGTGACTGATTCGTGTTTGGGAAACACCTTCAGCCGTCAAAAACCTCACGACACCCCGCTGTTCAACTTTTGGGGCGTCCATTATGTCAGGCAACCACGTTAAACCCAGTGTATAACGAAATTTCTGGCTATGCCATTGTTTGATGCGTGTGTATTTTGTTGCGCTAGAAAGGAATTGATAGATGCTTACGAACTCCGAAGCCCGGATAATCAGCGCTCGCTTACCGCGGATGTTTACGTTGGGCGTAGGCCTGGCGCATCTATCGATGTCGTAACTGGCGAGTGAACGAGCCCAGCTGAGAAATTCTGTCGAAGGAAAGGAATTTTCAGTTCCGTTTGGTGCTGCACCGCTTGAAGATATGGCACTCCAGACTTCGTGTGGTGAATGAACCGTGTGGAACTTCGGGTGGTGAACTGCGGTGGGTTTCGTGTGGTATCAGGTGGCTGAAATTTTAACGGGCGAGCTCTGCGCTGTTTCCAGCGGCAGAGATAATTTTCGAAAGCAAAAGACACTAGTAGTAAAAAAAATGGAAAGAACGTGAACCATTAGCCATGCATTCCGTCTCAGCTGACAGCGCGCTCTTCGATTCGGCATGTGAATTGAGTTCAGTAGATGTTCACAGTACTCCTTCATTCACTTCTTTCAAGTGCATGTGTCTTACGGGCTGGTTGGGGATAAATCGCTTGCGCAGCACTCACGAATGCTGACGCACTAAAGTAAACTTGACACAGTGCTGCAGTAGTGCGAGTCAGTGTGTCCTTATACTTCAGCACTGCAAACAAATCTTTTCAGCGTGTGCAGTGCATAGCAGGACCTGCATCGTGCAAGAGCTATGCATGCACACACTAGGAGTGCTTCGATGCCTGCGAGAGAAGCAGCAATTGGTTTTCTCTTTATTTATGGAAAGAGCTGATTGTGCGAGTGCATTACGTGGAAAGGCGTCACCAGTGCGCAGTCAATGTGCCCCAAACGTCTTCAGCTTCCGCTAAAATGTTTCTCGCTGCGGTAATATAATGTAGTCAGAAAAAAAATATCAAATCAAAGCTAAGTCCATAATGCACCATTGCAGAATGTGTTTGAGGAACGACACTTTCACTGTAACATTATGCTGATATACAGCTTATGCGCTTGCAAGAAATAAGTTTTGTGAACTTGAGTGACTTGGCCTGCAGTAACAAACTGTAGTAGCACTGCAAGAAGTGGTGCCATGTGTATCGTGCACAGCAAAACTTCTGCGTGTTCACTTTACTTCCTCGGTGGCACCCCTATGAAGGCTGTTCGGGCCTTTCCCGTCCTGGGTGTAACGTTAAGCCCTTCTCTCGACTTCTCCGCATGTGTCACCAGCACTATCTAATGATCGCATTCCTGGTCTTGTGTGCCGTGTCTCCCTTCCCTGTGGATATGAGGTTTTCCAAGTACTCTACACTTCTATCATCCTTCCACGCGTTGAGTACTGCTAATCAGTACAGCCCCTGTGCCAAACTCACCTCGCTGACAAACTTGAGCAACGCCGGGCAACACGCACCCTCTACTCCGGTCTTTACGGTCGTCGCTAGCTAATGCCGGCCTAAGAGGATTGCCTCAAAGCCCTCACTCAAGTGGCACACCCTGCAATACCAGCACAACATTGCACTAGTCAGTCTTCTCTGCAGGTTGACTGATGACTCTCTGAGCCCCGTCATGCCCGTACGGCCCGACACCGCAACTCCATGCATATACCAGGCGTGCAGAGCTTTCGCTCCATTCGGACTGCCCTTCCTGCGACCGGTCTGGCTCCTGCGCGTTGTGCACCCGTCGGCAGTGTGCCGTGCTCTGCGACTGAGCAAGCGCGTGTACGTGGGGGGCGGGGCAGCCCTTCGGCGCCCTGCAAATTCCTGCTCTAGATGTCTGGCTACCATACGCTCTAGCGTACGGGCCTCAGCCATTCCTTAGCCTAGCGAGCTGTCTAGAGTACATGTTGCCGCTAAGATAATAATAATAATAATAATAATAATAATAATAATAATAATAATAATAATAATAATAATAATAATAATAATAATAATAATAATAATGTTCCGTCATTCTGTAACCTTTTTTTCTGTTTCTCCACTATTGCTGTGTATTCTCTTCGTGTACACATTTTATGGTGTTAGAATCTGTATTTGCGAAATTATTCTTTTTCTCTGTGTGCGCGTGTGTGAGCCTGCATTGTTCTTCCTGTGCATTGTTTCGCAGAGTGCGCCAGTACCCTCGAGGTTGTTCCGGGTGCTTTCGTAAACACGTTTGACTTGAATATTATTATTAGAATGATCACTACGACCACATTGATTGTGTTGAAGCTAGCATGACATGTAATTCAATATTTCTGGAGCTTCGTGCGCTCTCACTCTTCTGAAGAGCGCCGAAGAGTGTGGGGATGCGTGACTCTCACGCCTCCCCTGAGATCTAGTTTTCCCGCATGGCTCGTCTCCTGCAGGGCGGCTTCGCCCGCCGCGTGGCCTGGCGCCCGCGGCGGTCGGGTGGTACAAGCGCGGTGCGAGAGATGGCGCGAGCGTCGCGCCGCTGCGGGGTTACTCGGGCGTCGGGAGACAAGGCGCTCGGGCTGTGGGGTTCGAGACGGGAAGCGGGACGGTCGTGCCGCACGTGCAGCGACCCTCTTGCCCGGTCGGCGCGCGGCGGGGACGTCTTCCGCGTGCGCGCCGACCCATGCTTCTGCGAGACCGCCTCGCGTGGCCGCCCTCGAACGCGCCACGATTCGCGTGACCATACACGCGAACGACCAGGCCTTGGGATCCAGCATGGGGCGAACATATTCGCTCGCTTCCGGTCGCGGTGAGTCAGACTTCTAGATTTGTCGCGCGCCCATCGGCATGTTTTGTGGATAGCAACTCGGCTAGCAGGCACTGATCTATGAAAGGTGCAATAAATGCCCTTTTGATTGTTTGCACTACTGTGTTGTCGTTCCTTTGTCCCAAGAGCACGGGTGTGAGAGGACCCCACATCTGGCGCCCAACGTGGGGCTCTTGGGGCATCGGACGATAGTTTTAACAGTTTGCTTCGTTCGATACCTTTGTTTGAACCGAAGCGTAGGCCTAGCGTGAATTTTGATCGCTAGCGTCGGCGGCGTGCTTTCTTGAGCGAGGTGATGGTGGCGGTAGTGTGTTTGAACATGTCAACATGCTAAGCCTTTTTGCAAGTGTTTTTTCTTAATGGCATTCGTCGGTACGAGAGCCACGTGGTCTGCATCCTGGGAGAGCGAGGCTGAGCGCCCGCAGAGCAGTGGCAAGCCTGAAGCGAGTGAGTACGGAAGCCTCGTGGGTGATCCGAATTTCTTATGTAAATAGCTTCTTCTATCTCTTTGACTCGGATGAAGTCGCGGCTCTGGGAGCCGGGTGGCAGCGGGCCACGGGTGCCACTACGGGCTGACTGGTATTGCGGCCTGGCACCGGGCGCTCCGACACCGTCTGGGACGGTGGGCGCCGTCAACTCGGATGCTTTGTGCACCGAGCGGAGTAGGACCACCTCACAGAGCTAACGTCTCCTCGCGGCTGCCTGTTTTGCGCCCATTTTGGGTGTTGTTTTTGGATGCCGGTTGTTGTAAGGGTAGCGACGCTTTAGGCCTAAGGCTTTACGAAGCTGCCTGTCGCACGTGGAGGGACACAACCTGGTGGACCGTGGCGTTGAGGTGTTGCAATTCGCTTCCCTCATTCTATTTAGCCTCGCACGAACTGAAATTACTCGTTCGACTCAAGAAAGCGAGCTTCGTTCACGTGAACTTAGCATCTGAGTAGCTGCCCGATCTTTTGCTAGCCGAGTTGAACATCGTACCACGTGGGCGATGCGCATGCATAATTCCTCTCCCTTGCACTACTTTAGTGTTTGCCGAGTGTGTTGAGTTTACGCAGCGTGATTGGAGTCACCCCTGGTTTGCCGTCACCTGCACATCGTCTGCTGCTGCCCCGGACTACGATCGAGCCACCCCGGGCGATGGTGATGCTGTGGCCAGTTCGGCGCGGCGGCTTCGGCGGCCTCCTGCATCCAGCTCACAACCCTCGGTGGCGGACAAAAGAGCCGGCGGTCACCGACAGCTACGGCGGCTCTTCCCAGCAGGGCGCGTCGGCGCGAGCGACGCTTGTTCGTACCGACTCTCGCGTCGTCGTCTCCGGAGTCCTGGCCTGGCATCGTGCCGTCGACTCTGCAAAGCTGCCGCTGTGACCGGCGGACGCCAGCGGTGCACCCAAGGACAATGTCGGCTCGCATGTTATGGACAGCGTGCGGACATTTCTTCGGCGCGACCACTGTTTAATGTTCTACCTTGTTTGCGAAGCACAGTTTGATGTTAGACCGTGTCACATGTCTCGCCGGAATATGTAGTGATTTAAGGTTGGGGGGATGTGGGGATGCGTGACTCTCACGCCTCCCCTGAGATCTAGTTTTCCCGCATGGCTCGTCTCCTGCAGGGCGGCTTCGCCCGCCGCGTGGCCTGGCGCCCGCGGCGGTCGGGTGGTACAAGCGCGGTGCGAGAGATGGCGCGAGCGTCGCGCCGCTGCGGGGTTACTCGGGCGTCGGGAGACAAGGCGCTCGGGCTGTGGGGTTCGAGACGGGAAGCGGGACGGTCGTGCCGCACGTGCAGCGACCCTCTTGCCCGGTCGGCGCGCGGCGGGGACGTCTTCCGCGTGCGCGCCGACCCATGCTTCTGCGAGACCGCCTCGCGTGGCCGCCCTCGAACGCGCCACGATTCGCGTGACCATACACGCGAACGACCAGGCCTTGGGATCCAGCATGGGGCGAACATATTCGCTCGCTTCCGGTCGCGGTGAGTCAGACTTCTAGATTTGTCGCGCGCCCATCGGCATGTTTTGTGGATAGCAACTCGGCTAGCAGGCACTGATCTATGAAAGGTGCAATAAATGCCCTTGTGATTGTTTGCACTACTGTGTTGTCGTTCCTTTGTCCCAAGAGCACGGGTGTGAGAGGACCCCACAAGAGATATGTCTTGGAGGAAATGGCGATGTCTCCAACACTGCTCATGCCATTGCAGAATATTTCTGTTCAGTATGTGGTGTAAAATATTAAAATAACCATCTTTCTCAGTCGGGGCACACTGTGTACGCTATAAGTCAATGAATACCTTGTTTTCAACCGTGCGAAGCGCCTCAAACCATCCTTTTGTTGTGGTGCTGATGGTACTCCTCCTGCGCTGCTTGAGACGCATGGAAGCAGACTTGTTCCCAGTTCTCGCAAGCATCTTCAATAATTCCCTAAAGTCTAGTACGTTTTCTAGCACTCGGAAAGAGATTGCGCGTGAACAAATCTGGCGCTGGACGTGCACTTACTAGCTGCTGGCCATATCCATCCTTTGCGCTGCGTCAAAGGTGTTTGGATGAGTATGGCATTACCTGCTTTCTGTTAGTGCTAAGAACATTTGAATAAATGAACAGCATCTCTGTGTGCTGACGACTTAAAGCTATTTGATACTCGACAGTGTTCACCGCTGCATTGACCTCGAGAATGAAATCTTTTTCATTCTCGGACTGGTGCAGAAACAATAAGGAACCATTAAATGCTTCCAAACTTAAGTTGCACCCGGAAAACACCATATGAAATTTTAATACACCCTTCTGGATGCACCACTGCCCACAACCGATGAAATGAAAGATCTTGGTGTGTATTGGACAAAACGCTAAGCTTCTCCATGCTTTAAATATGCGCAACGTGGTTTCCACTCTCTTGGAATTCTATGCCGTATATTGCATGATTTCCAGTCACCTGCTGTTTCTGAAATTGTGTTCTGCTGTGTGCCTTCCGCTAATGGAGTGTGCCCCTGTAGATGCTTTAGATGTTTCTTATAACTGCGCGAAGAAAAATGAGTGCACACGAAAGAAACGCACACCACGAGCGCAGGCAATAAATTCAAGAGACCGGAGCCTTTCAGAATACGGCAGGGGTGAGCACAGAGCATTTCCTTTAACTGTTAAGCTTTTATTTAAATTCCACAGCCATTGAGTATGATGAAAAATGCGATGTGCAGAAGGCTGGAATTTGTAGAGGTTCATCAGTTGCACCTATTCTTCGCGATATATATCTGTCGGCGTTTGATCAACAAGTTCAGCAACAAATTTCCGGGCATCATGTCGTGCCCGTTTTCCGCTATGTCGATGACGACTTAGTCATACTCCACGTGTCCGCACAAGATATGCTTCATAATACCGCAGATCGAGTATTAGATATTCCAATCAGTTTCGGCCAGGGGGGGGGGGCGCTCACATTCACCGAAGAGTTAGTCGGGGATTACAATTAAGTTACTGGGTTTTACGTGCCAAAACCCCTTTCTGATGAGGCACGCCGTAGTGGAGGACTCTGGAAATCTCGACCACCTGGGGTTCTTTAACGTGCACCTAAATCTGGGCACACGGGTGTTCTCGCATTTCGCCAGAGTTACCCAGGGATAACTCCCTTCAATTTTTGGACCTGTCTTCATTTTGACGATAAACACATCTGTTGGTATTACCACCCGAGGACAAAAAGACCCCGTTGCCGTTTGAATGAGCACATTCCAAATTAGCTAAGAGAGCCAACACTACCCTAGCTTGCAAGTCCGCCCTCGAAACATCATGCGAGCATAAATTAGAAATCAGTTTCAATCAGCAAGTTAGGAGATTTCTCTCGGCAGGTTACCCTCAGTTTAATCACTGGCGCCTGCGAAAGCTTCTTGCAAAAACTGAAAGGTAAAAATCAACAGAAAGAGGCTATTAGGAAACAAACTACAGGTCATGCCCTATATTCATCGAGTGCCGCACAACATCAAAAAGTGGCAAGCCGCTGCGGGGTCCAGGTCGTTTTTTCGACCCCATGCAAGCCGAGTAGTTTGCCGCATGGTAGCAGGCAAGAGAAAGCAGGCCTCAGTGTTCAATTAGAAACGAAATGCACTACACAGATTGTGTTTGTGGGGTAGTGTATTCGATCCCCCTCACATGTATTTGGAAAAGCGGGCAGGTGTTTCAATGAAAGTGCACGGGATCATCAGTGGCATGTAAAACAAGGCAGGAGGCACTTTGGCCCTACACTGCGACAGATGCACAGGAAAAGAGGAGGGCGGAAGAAAACCTTTGTAAAGCAAATTTTAATAACACAACGTGCCTGTACCATTCGAGGGATAAGATTGAAAGGGAGATTGTCGAAGCGTTCTACATAGTAAAAAAATGGCAACAAATGTATTAGCTCGCCATCTGTCTCGTTACAAGAAGTCAATTTTCAGGAATACGCCTTGTAAAAAGAATTCTTTTGATGGTCTAGGATTTCCTGGATTTTTGTCTGTTCGTTTTTGTTGTAGGTTGGCGTTGTGCTGCGATTGCGGCCGAGCGTTAGTTTTTCCACGAGGTTTCACTCTTTCCGTAGCCACGTTTGTTCATTCGGTCGCCGTCACCCTCATTTCTATCGTTCTCTGTAAGCCATTTTTTCAGCCTTCATGACATCATTGCCACATTTGTTGACGGAGTGATATTCCCCCTTCGTTATGCTTTTTGCCTTTGTTTTCTTCAAACGATTTTCTGCCCTCATCCTACACCTTTAAACTGGTTATTCGTTAAGTGTCATATCATTGCTTCACATGTTCGCGGTCTCTTCGTTTTTTTCCCTGTTCTTTTTTCTTATTTTATACCTCCATATTTTATAATACAGCAAGAAGGGCTCACGGTTATTTTAGTGATAGCTTGTCGAAATTTTGGTCTACACCGTTACCCAGCAGATAACTTTGTCTTATGTTTATCGGCACATGTGAGGGTGACAATGCGGACACGTGTACAGGTTCCTGAATGAGATATATGCATGTTGCTTGTTTATCAAAAAATAAACAGTTGGCAGTAGGCGCTCGTGGTGTGGTGTGTGCGCCCTCATTTCTTTCGCGCATTTACAAAAAACGCTTAATGTTATGAACCAACTAGCCCACCAGAACGTCCTACTAAACATGGGGGTGCAACGCGCAATAGTCTTCGCTGACGTGCTGTGTGTCTGTAATTGCATTCTGCTGTGTGCCTTCAGTATGTTCTTTTTTTCACAAGCACCGGTTTCTGCCGCTCCTATTATTTCTTTCGGAGACACGATAGCCCACGACCACCAGCGAAACAGGTAATCGAAGGCCCACAGACGCCGTTGACACGCCGGCTGACACACGGGCTTTGACACGTGATTGACAGACGGCCGTGTCACTGGCCTTGTGCACAGCATTCCTTTATCCTCAATTCGACACCCTCGCCGCTGACACGCCTTCGCTCGTTGCCGCACCCACCCGTCTTATATACGCCCTCTCCCTTTTAGAAGAACCCCACCTATATATACGGCGGCGAGGAAAGCATATGTCAATTCGAAGAACACAAGTCCACTTGTGGATACGTTGGCTCCCGCTTTCACCTTGTTCTCGTTTTGCTCATCGTCCCGTTACTTCTGTCATGAAAGCAAGTCCATTTTCTTTGAGTGCGACTGTGCAGTATTACATCAAGCGTGTTAACCCAGCTCAGCAATCTACTGCGAAACAACTATCAGAGAACTTTTTTTTTCTTGCTTCCTGTCATTGAACCGTTAAAATGTCTCGCACCAACACAAATCAATCGTAGTTTAAAGGTGAAGACGCCTTTGAATGCGTGGTAGCTGCAACTATAGCTTTGTTTTTAAATTAGGTTGACATTTTTTATCGGCCTGCTTTGCTGCGCATATATTCTAAACGGGAATGTGCGCTAACGCTTCTGAAAATTGCGCACCCTTTTTATGCATAAACCAGTATGATCACTCGAAAGGCAGCATCGAATCAAAGTACAGTTTCGAAACGAAATATTCGGGATATATTGGCTTATTTGTGCGATCATCACAGATCACGAATGCAGGTTTACATGCAGCATGTATGTGCACACGAGTTCCATAAGAATATCAGATGCGTGGGGCAAGGCTACGTGACCGACGTCCGCACGAGTCGGTTCTTTCATTGACCTTGCACCAGCATCTCCAGTTCCTGGGATACTGCGATAGGAATTATATGGACCCTCCAGGCGAATTTTAACCGTCGGCGTTGTCGTGAGGTTCCGCATATATTACGCGCAAGCTAACCGGCCAGCAAGGTAAATCGGCGAATGTATGTGAAGCCGCGAAGGAAGCGAAGGAGGAAAGCGCCTGGAAGGTAGGCATGGGCGCGCTGGGTTGACCTCCTCTGGCAGTTGCGGCAAGTGTGTGGAGCTACTGGGTTCGTGTCGTGATCGAGTGGCCGACAAAGAATGACGGAGCAGCAACGCAAACGCCGGCAGGCCGACCGCGAAGTCGCCGAGCTGAACAAGTCCGGCAGAAGGCGCGGGCTTCGCGTGCCCAGGAGACTCGCGAGGAACGGGCTAGGTGACTTGCGACGGTGTACCAGGCGAGAGGCCGTAGCTTAGAGACTGAACGACGCGAAGCTTTTTGGACACCCAGTGCAGTGTCGTGCGCGAAGCCCGCAACTCCGAACAGAATGTCCGGCTTCACACGTGCGCCACCAAAATATTTCAGCAATAACCTGTTTGGGAGCGTCTGCAGTGCGTGGGATTGCCTCTGGCATCTGCGAGACATCGCTTCCGCCCACGAAGCTTGGATTCCCATGCTGGAGGAAGATTGTTCTGAGACTGACTTTACAACCTTCAACGTTTGCAACACCTGCCAAGGCTCACTCCGGATGGGTCAGGTCCCCTCGTTCTGCACTTCCAACCTCAATTGCCCAATTCACCTCAATTCACCCTCAAGTCACCTCAATTGCCCAAGCTGAACTCTGTTGAGGAGCGGCTGAGATCACCCCCGGATACAGTTTGTGCAAATTCGGCGGATTCTCTACAATGGTGGGCAATACGGCATTCGGGTGCTGGTGCCGAACGTGCCCGTGGAGAATGAGGAAGTGCGGCTGCAGCAGCGAGCGAAGTGACCATCCGGCGGTCCGTCGCTTCTACGCAAGCTTAACGGCAACAACACAGCACCCATGAGCCGTCGGTACACCTACTCTGTAGATCGTTTTCAAGATAATGCGGGCGGCCGCGGAATGTGCAGTTGCTCGCGGAGTACAACGCCGCCCCCCCCCCCCCCCCAGGGACCATGCGCGCCATGGCAGAAAGCGCGTGCCTCTCTGCTTTATTCTTTGTTTGTTACACGTACACCATTGAGGGGAGTGGCACAGTACAAAACAGATATTTATACAACTTCGAAACACATGCATACACATACTCAAAGGTATACTAGTAACGACATGAAAACGAACCGGTATACCTTACGAACGAACAAGTAATTGTGCAAAACTAGTTACAATGATACTGCAGCAACAATGCATAACACATGGTAATATCGTCGTTTATCACAACAAAAGAAGCAAAAACTTCAATACGCAATTTAGCTAACAGAATACAGATTGTCTAACCGTTTCTTAAGTTCTTCGAAAGTGTTAGTAAGCATATAGGTGGTTCCACTCCGATGCTGTGTTTGGATAAAATGAGTACAAGTATGCAGATGTGTGACAACGTGGAATGCGGACCTTGCACGAATGATCAATGCGCCGTGTAATGTAACTGGGAGGGATTATGAGGATATTAGAGGTTGGATTGCGCAACATTTTGACGAGACACACAGAAGAAGACGACGAAGAAGACGACGAGCGATAGGCTCGCTTCCGAACGCCCGTCTGTAATTTTAAGTCTTTTTTAGCAAGTGTAGAGCGCCTTTTTACTCTTTGTGCCTCTCTTTCACCGAACGCCGGCCTGGGTGTCACCGTCCTGCGAGAGAAGCACAGCAAGCGGCTCCCGAAGCGCACCGGACCGAAGCAGCGCGGCGAGCCTCCGCCGTCGGCCAACCTTCGTGATGCTCTGATGGCATCCGTCGCAAGCAATCAGCAATCAGGTCAGCACGTTGCTCCTGTAGACCACAGAGAAGATGAGCAAGCAAGGAAAAGGCTACGTGAAGATGACATCGACGCAAGGCAATCTACAGGAGACAACGAAGAGATGGACCAGACAGCCTTCACTGTTGTCTCTTACAAAAAGAAAAGAGCCGCAGGTGTTCCTGTTATATTCAAGCCAACTCAGCCTGACAGCAGCTTATGGAAAGTAAACCCAAATCTTCTGGCTTCTGCGGTCGTGACAACAGCCCAAGAAAAGATACTCAGCCACCGTCTCAACAAGGATGGCAGCCTCATGGTGACAGTGTCTACACTTCCTGCAGCCAATCGTCTCCTCACAGTGACAGATCTATCGGGTATTCCTGTAGAAGCTCGAGTTCCATACTCCTACTCTGCCACGTACGGGAGGATACAGGACGTTCCTGTTGAGTACTCAGATGACGACCTCAAGGAGTATTTGAGCGAACAAGGAGTCATATCTGCTAAAAGGCAAGTTTTCTACGTCCCTAACGAAGATGGCGTAGTAACGGAAACCCGAAGACGCTCGGTCATCCTGGAATTCTCTAAGGACGCCCCTTTACCAAACCGAGTGTCGCTTGGATTCTGCAGTTATCCTGTGACGGAATACATGGGGTCTGCTACTCAATGTTTCAGATGTCAAAGACATGGACATATAGCGAAATATTGTAAAGGCCCCATCCGCTGCAAGATATGCGCTGGTCCACATACGCATAAGGAGTGTACGTCACGTTCCCAGCCTCGGTGTGCAAACTGTGGAGCTGAGCATGCTGCGTCATACGGAGGGTGTCCTAAGAAGAAATCAGCCACTCTTGCACGGACGATGGAGCAAATCCAAGGAAAAGTGCGGAAACGACGAGAACCACCACCGAATCCGGATGTGATGTATACATCTACAAACCAAACGCAACACGACACGGTGCAGCGCAGCGACACGGCTTTGAAAAAGTCCTACGCCTCAGTCGTGAAAGAAAACCAGCAAAGGCCTTCAACTGTAACGAATCCATCAAAGGCTTCAAGTGATATAACCTCAAGCCCACGACAGCAACAAGTGTCCTCAAGGTCGCAGCAGAAGAACAGGAAGAACCAAGAAAAGTTGTTAGATGGTAGCACTGCAAATGAGATACCAAGTATGCTGATTTCCATGATGTTCGCCGCAATCAAGGCTATTCTGCGTGCCAGCCCATCATTTAAGAGCATCCCTGAAATAGAGGCCGTCCTGGCTTTGGAACCGCTAGTGTCGTCTTCTTTCACGGCGCAAAGCCGTGATTCTTCGCAGTAGCAACGATGGCTTCGCCAACAATCGTCTCACAAGCGGTGTCCACCAACAAACACTTCCGCACATGTACTATATTCCAGTGGAACGCTCGCGGCTTGCGCTCTAAGTTAGCAGACTTTAAGCATCTTACGCGAGTGTACCGATTCCCTTTTTTAGTCATTTCCGAGTCTCGCGTCGACGAGCACTTTAGGATAAAGGGGTATTATTTTCATCATTCAAGGCGACAAAATGGAATTAGCCGACTTCTCGTTGGATTTCGCAACGACATACCTGCCTCTGCGATTGACGTAGCACCACATGACAAGAACGAATATATTTGCGCAACCACAGTGATTGCATCTAAAGTGTTTACCCTGATCGGCGTCTACTTGGAACCAGGATCACCTTTCGACGTGACAAGATTGGAAAACTTGTTGACAAACACTCAGTCTCCACATATTATTTGTGGCGATTTCAACGCACATAACGAGATCTGGGGCAGTTCACATACATGTGCTCGGGGTGCCAAGCTGGCGAAGCTTTTTGCAAAATACAATATAGAGCCCTTGAACGATGGCAGCATAACATACCTGAAAAATCCGACGACTGTTAGCTGCATTGACGTCACATTCGTATCAAGTCAAGCGGCCCCTATGTTCGGATGGTGTACAGATTTCGAGACTCGAGGTAGTGATCACTACCCGATCCTAATCTCTGCCCTCCATTTTCGGACGTCGCCCAGAAAAGTGAAACTGAAGTCGGTAGACTGGGAAGCTTACACAGCAGCCGTAGACAAAGGAATCACAGCCTCAACTACGAATACGGAAATACCGACAATAGCTCATTGCCTCAAACAAAGTACCCGCTCTGCCACTAAGCATTGTAATATACCAACGAACGACGAGGAATTTGAAAGGTTATGTGCCATTCGAAGGCGTGCCGAAAGGAAGGCTCTACGTACGAAGGATATCGAAGACCTCAGAACTTGTCGACGGACACAAAGACATATACGACGTTACCTCACCAAACTGGACCGAAAAAGGTGGAGGGACTTTTGTGGGACACTGGACATACGACAACCGCTGAGCAAAATCTGGCGAGTCGTCAGAGGCATTCGCAAAGAGCCGCAACAGCTGTATCCTTTTATCGCCCTCTCATTACATGAGCGCGCATCCCTGAAAGAGGTGGCAGAGCAGTACTGCAGGCTCCTTTCCAACGGGGCACAACCTTTGCGGCAAATTGCAAGTCGTCAGCCTAGTCCACCTCGAGCTACCCTTCCTGACTTAGAATTACCATTCACCATCGAAGAGCTCACGGCAGCAATCGGCGACGTAAACAAGCGATCATCACCTGGCCATGACGGCGTGAGTTATGCAGCGCTCGCAAATCTAGGCCACACATCTCGCCTACGCCTTCTGGAATACTACAACGCCTCATGGATAACTGGGGAGGTTCCTACGGAATGGAAGCTTGCGAAAGTCATTCCTATATTGAAACCAGCGAAGCAGCCAACAAATTACGCCTCCTTCAGACCCATATCTCTGCTTAGCTGCGTAGGGAAGCTATTCGAAAAAATGATCTACAAACGACTAAATTGGTTCTTGGAAACTGCAAAAGTTTACCCGGAGGAAATGAATGGCTTCCGGCAAAATAGATCCGCAATTGATAATGTCATTGCCTTGGTCTCATCAATTGAAGAGGAATTGGTCTCTGGAAACATACCTACTGCATTATTTTTAGACATTAAGGCAGCATATGATTCGGTCTATCATAAAGCAATACTTGACGCTTTGGAAACCCTTGGTCTTGGAGGACGGCTCTACGCATGGATTGAAGACTATCTTCAAGGACGCCAACTTTTCATGTGTACCCCGGATGGCCCCACGGCGCTTTATGCCGTCGAGAAGGGAGTGCCACAAGGAGCTGTGTTAAGCCCGGTATTATTTAATTTAGTCCTCATCCATCTGAAAAGAAACCTGCCCCCCGGCGTCAAAATCACACTGTATGCGGACGACATCTGCATTTGGAGTGCGGCGCGTTCCCGCAGTACCACCCAACAACGCCTCCAGAGAGCGCTAGCAAATATATCGGCCTACCTAAATCCAAGGGGTCTGAAATTGTCCCCCGACAAAAGCGTTGCCATGGCTTTCACGCGGAGGTGTATGGAAAAATACCCACTAGTGTTGGGTGGTCGTGCCCTTCCATACGTCAAGACGCAAAGGTTTCTTGGAGTGACTATCGATAGGAACCTCACATGGTCGCCCCAAGTGAAAAAACTGAGTGTGAAGATTTCCTCGGCGTCGCACGTATTCCGATTTTTAGCCGGAACACAGTGGGGCAGCAACTGTAGATCAATGGTGCTCCTCCATAAGGCCTACGTCGACGGAACACTACGATATTACCTCCCGATCCTGCACAAAATATCTCCCACAAGCAAGAGAAAACTCGAGGCAGCACGAAACAACTGCCTTCGCGTATGTCTTGGCCTTCCGAAGGGGTCATCCCGGTCAGGGACTGTAGCAGAAGCTGGATGCCTGCCTCTGGAAGTGCTATGTTCGCAGGAGACACTTCGGATACACCTCCGCCACGTCATTCATACGAAGACTCACTTTTTAAAGGATATTTCCAGACCCGTGCTACATCTAGCTTTGGGCAGGCCGTCGGAAGCATATCTATTTCGATTCCTGCTCAGGCGTCACAAATTATGCCGCGAAACATTTCACCATGGACACTGTCCCCACTGGAAATCGTGCCATATATACCTGGAATCAGTGCGAAAAAGAAAATGCCTCAGGCAGCGACTTATCAGATAGCTTTAGAATATATGCACAAAGAATACGCAGCCGCAACGCACATTTTCACAGATGGCTCTACAACTCCACATCGTTCATCATGCGGACTTTTTGTACCCTCTACAGGGCAACGATTCTCGTTTCGTCTTGAGCGAGCGACATCATCTACTTTAGCGGAGCTATATGGCATTAAGGAGGCCCTTGTGTATGTACTTCGACAGCAGCCGCCAAGGACATGGGTGATTTTCACAGACTCAAAAGGAGCCCTACAAAGTATCTGGAACAGGCACAAGCGTTGCAATAATCAACCAGCAGCATTTGACATTGCTTATCTTCACCACAGGGCTAAGATTGCTGGGCATTGCATAAAGTTCCAGTGGATACCTGGCCATGCCGGCATTTCGGGAAATGAAAGAGCGGACGAAGCCGCCAGAAATGGACTCCAATACCGCAAGTTCAAAAGAACATATTTTACAAAAGCCGATGCTTCAAACATGGCAAAAAAATATGCCTATCAAGAAAAAGACCGCATCTTTAATCTGCCGCTTCACCAAGATAACTTCCTACGTTACATTGACCCAGAAATGAGACCAAAAATTCCACGACCACTTCCTCGACACTTAGAGACATTGTACCATCGCCTTCGACTGAACGTGGCATACACGAACAATTATCTGTACAGCATAGGACTTACCACTAACCCATACTGTGATAACTGTCGCAACTTAGAGACAATTGAGCACATATTACTAGAATGCCCCGCGTACCGCGACGAGAGACAATTTTTTGAGCACCAAATGGACATGATTTGCCACGAACCGTTAACGTTACCGAGCATCTTAGGTCCAATGCCCGGTCCTTCAAAACAGCGACGGGTTTTGGATTTATTGTTCAATTACCTGACAGAAATTGGTCAAATAGGAAAGCTTTAAAAATTTCATCCTTCCTATACAAAAGCTTAAATTTACCCGCCATGTCACCTGTAAATATTAGTATCAGGTCCACTCGGACATTTCATATTTACTTTTATCCTTTTTTTTCTCGAACTCTTTTCTGGACTCTTTTAATCCCATTCCCCATCCCTATACAGAGTAGCATGCCAGCAGTTATATACGCGCCGGCAAAATTCTCTGTTTTTCCAATAAAGAGCCCTCTCTCTCTCTCTCTGTGTGTCTCGTCAAAATTTTGCGCAATCCAACCTCTAATATGCTATACCAACACGCCCAGTCGTCAGCCTTGGCAAATTACGAGGATATATCTTAGTTCACTATTTTGGTAATAAATTTTGAAAGCAGACACAGACGCAATGTCCTTCGGCGCAAAGCAAATGGTGGTAGCGTTAAGGTTTTCCTCATAATGGTTACGCTTGATAGAAGGTTATAATTGCGAAGAATGAAGTGGGCTGCACGGGTGGCTTCTACTGCTTCTGTTAGTAATGCAGTCTGGATTCTAAATTGGCGCAGCATACTGGAGTTTTGATCGGACCAGGGACGTATAAAGAAGAAGCTTAACAGAGGGCGCTGCAGCGTTAAAATTTCGTTTCAGATAGCCTAGCATGTACTTAGCATTAGAGATAATGTGCACTACATGTTTGTTCCAGGAAAAATTAGACTATAAAAAGACGCCGAGATATTTGTACGGGGTAACAAGTAATAGTGGAGAACTGTTAATAGTATAATCGGGAGAAACTGACGCAGGTCGACGTGTAAAGAGCATTACTTTGCATTTAGCTGTGTTAAGGCTCAGTCAACCTGTAGTACTGCGGAATCGTTAGCAGTTTTAACTTCGCGGTAGATTATGCAATCAACGGCAAATGTTTGAAGGGTTTATGTTATTAGGCAGGTCATGAATATAAATGAATAGGAGTGGGCACCGTTCCTTGTGGTGCACCAGAAAGAGCGCGAGCGGCGTCCGTTAGCAAGTACGCACAATGCGAGCGATCAGGAAGCACTCAATCCAGGTTGGTATTTTTGGATCGATATTCAGTGCACCCGATTTTAAAGGCAAGTTGTGGGCCACGTTGTCAAAAGCTTTGCTAAAGTCTAAATAAATATCACCTACTTCTGAGCCTTTGTCTAAGATAGAGTGGACATCGTTGGTAAATGTTAATAGCTGTGTTTCACACGAAAGTAACTTTCTAAATCCACGTTCAACGGGTGCTAAAAAGATTTTAGGAAACTTGTCAGCTGTTATACTATGATATGTTCCAGATCGTGGAAGGTATCCTGGTCAAAGATATTGGTCGAGAATTCACGGCTACGTGCTGATCTCCGGATATGTGAAGTGGAACCAACTTACCGATCAGCCAGTCCTCGGGTAGATCACCGGCCATCTAAAGATTGTTCAAATAATTTGAAAAACTTGTAAAGCTTACGCTGCTATCATTTTACTATACTCTAGGGCGAATACTATCAAGTCCAGAAGAGCAAGACACTTTCAGACGGTCGATTATTCCAATAACTCCATCGAAGTGAGAAGTAATTGGATCCATCGGAAACCTAATTTCACAGCTGTGTGGGATGTCGTGTCTGCCGAAGGACGAATGCCAACATAAAAGCGTAACGACTCTTTATTCGACTACCGATGGCAGCGGACGGGCATACCAACGCTACGTTCGTCCCAGTAGCGGAAGGTAGAAGGCCGTCTTCCTCAGCCAGGCAGCCTGTTTTTATAGCCACCGTTGGTGACGCATACCTCGCCTGACGTGGCGGTGGCGCTATTTTTTGTCGACCATGCAGTCCAGCGTGCAGCTGTGTTATGCTGGGCCAGATGATAAGAAGACTGAGGGTGCGCAGAAATATGCGCGTAGGGTGTAGCCACAACTGTATTCCGGCAAGCATGTGTTACTAACGGAAGAAAAGGCTTGTCCGAATGTTTAATTTAGCAAGTTCGCATACTGGCTGGGTGCAGTCGGAGTTAATTCAGAATCTAGAGATATGGGCAATTTGTCATGTTTACTATGCTCCAGAATTTTTTTTTAGTTATTAGCACTGACGGTAAAGTGACGTTATGAAACTTGTTCTTAGCTTCTTTAAGGGCGCTCTTATAAACGCCGACATGTTCCCAAACTCTTGACGAAGCTTCAGGCCTTTCCAACGATTTCGCTTTGTGAAATAGTCGATGGTTCTTGTTTGCCAGTCGTTTTAACGTCTGATTAAACCATGGGGAATAGGGGTTTGTGATGATGGTGGTTTGTGGAATGTATGTGTCTAGTAATTCCTGCAGTTTGTTCTTGAAATTACACCAATTTTCTTCACGGGAACAATTGCTGAAACTGGCCAAAAAGTTATTCATAAATTCCTCGAGGTCATTATTCATTGCCGGAAAATTGGCTTTCGCGTAATTATATATTGTTTTTGTCTTATTATCTGAAGTCCGAGCGGGTAAACGTAACATAACGTTTATTAGGCAATGATCAAATTCCTGGCATATAGGTGATACCTGAAACAATATTTGCAGATGTAGTTACTAGTAAATCCAATATGCTGGACGTGGATGAGGTACCCCTTGTTGGTTCACTTATTAGCTGTGTCAAAGAAAAGTCCGAACATACCGATAAAAAAATCTGATGATTCCGAAGACCTGTCGTTTATGATGCAGGTGTGGTCGGACCAGCTTATTTCAGGGTAATTCAAGTCTCCGAAGAGTAAAATTAAAGATTAGGAAACATACTATGGACGGTGTTAAAAGCGTCATGTAGGTCAGTGCAAAAACCACTGGGATCTGACGGGGCTCTATAACATACGCAAAACAAAAACTTGTGGAATTACATTGTGATCTGCACGAAAATGAACTCAAGAGCTGTAGCTATATCTAACGGAAAACACAAAGTTATCTGATACCACAATCAAGACCAGCACGATCACATCTAAAAACTGAGTAGCAATTTAGCGGATAAAAATTTCTATTCCGGGCAGAATCGTTCAGCCAAGTCTGTCAAAATTACAATATCAGCTGATGTGGCGTCAGTGGAACTTAGCAATTCACCCAGATTGTGAACAACACTGCGTATGTTAGTAAATAAAATGGATATGTCAGTATTGCATGTGTGCGCATGTCGACGTTCGCAGCTGAACGACTTTCGATGGCACATACTTGAGAAATGGCACCAACCCTGACAAGCTACGATTGCGAAGACTTACACCCGATGTACACATTGCCAGGAGTCATGCAGAGCAGACTTGCAACACCTCATTTGGAGCTGTGCAGCTTTTTCACAAGGCAGATCCAACATTCAGCATCTACTACACGGAGACATTAGAACACTAGGAATTACAATGCAAACTAACCCTGAAGCACAGAAAGCCATTGCGACATATGGCAGACAAAGTGGCCTGTTTCGAGTAGTGTAGAGGGGGTCGATCAGCCCATGTGAGAGCGGCGGAACTGCACATGCACCTGAGCCTGCATAAAGCGGAAGATCCCAGACTGAGATGAAGTGTTTCAGCCAACAGTATGGGTACCCACATTCCCTTCCCTCCTAATCCCCATCAGCGGCCTAGAGCCGTCCCCTTCCTTAAAATAAAGGCTTTATTCATTCATTCATTCATTTGTTTATCTGACTGGGCAAGTAACACGAATGTAAGCAGAATTATTCACCCTGAATAGCTGTGCTAGCATTGTTTGCACTAAAAAAATGCTGCGTAAAGGGTGTTTTATTGAGGCAATTATTTCATTCACAAGCCATCGGCATAGCGACGGCCAGGTTCAGACAATGAAAATGGTGAAAGTTGCAAAAGTTCTCGGTGCACCGCTTTGTTGGGCTCCTTTCACTGAAAAATGTCTTTGCAAGGATGAAAGCGTCAGACAGCAAATGACACCCCACTGCACAATGTTATCCGTGTTGAAAATGTTTACCAGCATATGTGACGGGCAGCGACACCGTCTCTTCACTACGACTGAAAGCGTGAAAAGTGCAACAGCATAGCAAGGTGCTGTTTCACAATGCGCACCCTTTCATGTGAACTTCTGGCGAGCTGCCACATGCACTAATGCATAAACGTGAAGAGAGTGAAGAGGCAAAGTTACTGGGCAACCCACATGACGCTTTTAAGGAAATTTGTTTTTAAACCTTTCTGTTTTCATAGGCGATCAAAATTTGTTTTGAGCAAGTTGGTTAATCACATTGCGGCAACAACACAAGCAAGGCCAGAAAACACAGCGAGTAGGCAGATTGAGAAGAGGTAGACCAGTGAGCAAGGCTTTTCAATGAGATGGAAGAGACCAGCCGTGCAGTTTACAGGAGTTGGGGCTTTGACTGAGATTGGTTAATGAAAATCTGAAAAGACTTTGCTGAAAGAAAACTAGAACTAATGCTAACATAAAATAAAAGAACAGAAATGGGAGTAACCGCAAACACGCGTGGAAGCAGGCACGTATTCACACACAAACGCTAAAACTAAGACAATCTCAAATGTCAAGAAATGTAGGAAATAAAAATTATACAAATACAAGAAAACATACACATTTACAAACAGACGCGGGTAGAGGTACGAGCGGGTTCACAAGCTGCTGTGCCTACCTTCTCGTATGTTTTATTTTTTCATTTTACCCTTCTCTTAACACTGTCTTGGAAACTTAATTGCGACATATCACGAGAATCAAAAAGCAAAGCGGAACTGTGTTGTGGGAAACCATATCGAGCGCTGACAACACACCTTATGCGTGACTGTGCCACAGCACGCATTGTACAGCTTGCGCGCTGTGACCACTGGTGGACAGCAATCAATCGACGGTGCTACAAAACGCTCTAAACACCGCCGCTAAACGCTCGGCTATCTCACTTCTGACAACGATCATTCACGCTAAGTTGACGGCGACCAATCTTTGCGTTGAAGGCTCCTTTTGCGAATATTTTCTGTTGAGACGTTCGTAGGTTTGTTTTATACGCGCACGCTTTTCTCATTTCTCCTGAGAATGGTTTGCCAGAATCACCTCACCCCGTCCGACGAGAAACGCAGTGACACAGTACACGAACACCCCTGCCGCTGACAGTAGGCACGAGACTTTGGCAAATTTTTCTCGTCGTAACTCCACTCGGGAGCGAAATAAAAAAAGACATGGAACAAACAGGCAGGATGTGTGTTTGCAGCGGTCGCCGCGGGATCCTGTTTTCAGGCAAAACGTAGCGCAGCGTCAGCGATGCTCGCTGCACTTTTTCTTCGCCGGATCACGGCTTAGAATAAACGCACGCGGCAAATATGCCGAATGGTAAGCTCGCAGTCATATTTGCGGCATGACAGACAATCACAAACAGTTTGAGAATTCACTGTGACGAGGCGTTGACGCGCACAGCTGACGCGACTTGGCCCCGTTCGAAGCGTGGGCGGCCACTTCTCCGACGGCAGGGTCACCGGCCGTCCGGCTCAGGACGTCGGTCCAGAGTGCGCGCCCATTGGTGGATGCTCGTGCGCATCCGCCTCGGAGGAGTAAACGCCCCCTTTTTTTCTGAAGTTTTACCCGACATAGGCAACTACGACGGCAGAACGCGCTTAGAGTGTCCATACAATCGCTATTGCAATTATATGAATGGCACCCATGTATACGCTTGCGCGTTACCCGCGTTCAAGAAGTGAAAAGTCGATTTTTTTTCGGTACAGGTATGTTTTGTGCCATGTTATATGCCGCGCTGTATATTTGGGTTATATTCCTGGACTAGTCGATCACTAAAGTTGGCCATACAAGGTCTTGCATTCTCTACCAAATTATTGCTCAAAATTTTGAAATTGGCAGCCCACAAAGAAATTGATGAGACACTCACAGCGCACGCCTTTATTTGAAATCTCGGACTAATAAATGTGAAGACTGGAAAACAATATCGGAGCTCAAATCAGAGATTATATTACTGGCGCAGCTTTTTACAGGCAGTGTAGCGGAGTTTGTGCGATGTCATTAGAGGCGCCGTACAGCAGGGCTTTCAAGGGCGCCAGAAATTTGGGTGCACCCGCGTATGTCGCGTACACGCGTATAGTTGGAACAATATCCGAGAAGCTCAAGCGCAGCGCTAGACCTTTGCATTGCAGTCAGTGTTTTGCCCTCGGGCGAAACTGCCAATTTTTTTTTGTATGTCAGCACTTAACCCTTCATCAGAAACTGCGCCAACTAGGCACATTACTGTCACCCGCTTACCGGGATATATCGTTCAAGTGCTAGTAAACATTTCTTCGGACCGTTGCATCTTCTCACCCGAATCGTTCTGAGAAAGAGACAACTGCAACAACAGCCCGCCTTCAGGACACCTCGGCAACGTTCGCTGTGCACCGATATGGCGAACTCGTACGTCCTCGACTCGCGCCGCTTCGCTCAAATCCCCACTCGATGGAAAACGCCCCAGCGACGAGAAGCACGCGACAAGAGCCCGCGCGTTCATCCCGAGTAACTCACCCAAAGCGGCGAACCGCAGAAGGAATCCATGTTGCTCGTTGTCCTACGACGAAGGTGGCAGTCTCGGCAGCTCGCCCCGCTGGGCGTCGAAGGATGCGCGGCTGCCACTCGACTGCTCTTGCACGGACGGCGAACGTGACCTGATAAGCGTAATCTGAGACAGCGCCGTCTCTTACTTTTTTTCTCGCTCTCCTAAAAAATGGCAGCGATTGTGGCAGACGTATATGCCACTGTGTCTGCCTCGATGACACGTGACGCGGTTGCCATGTTATCCGCCCCCCTACGCACACCTTGTTTATCTCTCCCGTTATCGAGTAAGTCCGCACTGAGCAGACACGTGCGCTGAGCAGATACGGCACTCATGGGTGTAGCTCACGATGTAAAATCAGAAAGTGATGAACGTATATCATCGCAGTCAAAAGTTTATACAGCATGAGATCTAAGGAAAAAAAAGTGATGGCACAACTAATCTAACGATGACTGTTGACGGTAATGCGAATACAAATCGAGCAATGTAGCGACAGCACATATTCCCCAAGTCCCGATTATTTCACACATGTAGCGATAATTCTTCTTAGAATATTGTCACGCGGTGGCAATAGGGGGCATACGTCTTCGTGTTCTTGTTCAGTCGACGATAATCGACGCAGAAACGTAGGGTTCCGTCCTTTTTCTTCACCAAGACTACACAAGATGCCCACTGGCTCTTCGACGGCTGGATGATGTCGGCGCGGAGCATTTCGTCGACTTGTTGCCTAATAGCTTCACGTTCTGGCGTCGAAACTCGGTAAGGGTTCTGGCGGAGTGGTTGAGTGCACTCTTCTGTTATTATGCGATGCTTTGCAACTGGTGGTTGTCGAATCCTCGATGACGTCGAAAAGCAGTCCTTGTATCGTTGGAGAAGACTTCTGAGCTGTTACTGCTTGTTCATGGGGAGACTTGGATTTACGTCGAAGTCTGGTTCGAAAACTATGGTCGTCAGGGTGGATGTGGCTGAACCGGAGAGAAGAAACACATTACTGGTTTCCAGAATTGCCTCGATGTACGCGATCGTACTTAGGGCAGGTAGTGACGGCGGATCCGGATCATGAGACGGAAATAATCAGAAGAATAAGAATGGGCTGGGGTGCGTTCGGCAGGCATTCCCAAATTATGAACAGCAGGTTGCCATTATCCCTCAAGAGAAAAGTATATAATGGCTGTGTCTTACTAGTACTCACTTACGGGGCAGAAACCTGGAGGCTTACTAAAAGGGTTCTACTCAAATTGAGGACGACACAACGAGCTATGGAAAGAAGAATGATAGGTGTAACGTTAAGGGATAAGAAAAGAGCAGATTGGGTGAGGGAACAAACGCGAGTTAACGACATCTTAGTTGAAATCAAGAAAAAGAAATGGGCATGGGCAGGACATGTAATGAGGAGGGAAGATAACCGATGGTCATTAAGGGTTACGGACTGGATCCCAAGGGAAGGGAAGCGTAGCAGGGGGCGGCAGAAAGTTAGGTGGGCGGATGAGATTAAGAAGTTTGCAGGGACGGCATGGCCACAATTAGTACATGGCCGGGGTTGTTGGAGAAGTATGGGAGAGGCCTTTGCCCTGCAGTGGGCGTAACCAGGCTGATGATGATGATGATGATGACGCGATCGTAGTGCCCTTGTTGATGTGTTTGAACTCCTGGCTGAAATTTGTCAGCAACACTTTTGCTTTTCCTTCGTGCAGTCGAGCGATCCCTCTTGCGACGAAAATTTCACGGTCTAGCAGTAGACGTTGGTCACCCTCGACGACGCCTTCTACGTCGGCAGGTGTTTTGGTGCTGACGGAAATGACAATGGTGGAGCGAGGCGGGATGCTGACTTGACTTTCGAGCACGCTTAAGGCATGGTGGCTACGAGAGCTCTTCGGCGGTATCGCTCGATCTTCCGACAGCGGTATCGACTTCGACTTCAGGTCTATGATTGCGCCGTGTTGGTTCAGGAAGTCCATGCCAAGAATGACGTCTCGTGAACACTGTTGGAGGATCACGAAGGTGGCAGGGTAAGTCCGATCATGAACGGTAATTCTTGCCGTGCAGATTCCAGTCGGCGTAATGAGGTGTCCTCCAACGGTCCGAATTTGAGCGCCCTCCCATGCAGTCTTAAACTTCTTCAACTGGGCGGCGATGTGTCCACTCATGACGTAGGAATCGGCCCCTGTGTCGACTAAGGCGGTGACTGCGTGGCCGTTGAGAAGCACGTCGAGGTCGGTGGTTCTTTGTCTTGTGTTACAGTTAGGTCTTGGTGTCGGATCACGGCTGTGTCGCGTTGACCTATGGCTGGTATGGGACGTCGTCAGGTCGTCTTTCGTCGTCGTATTCTTTGCTTCCACACTTCGTCGGGACGGCGGGGTGTCGTTATGTCGTCGAGGTAGTTTATCCGGCGTCTTCGTAGGCGGCGGAGGATCTTCGTCAGTTCGACGAACAGCAACCGCACCTCTATCGGTTGCTGTTTTTAGTTTTCCGGATATGGGCTCGCTGACCGGCGCCGGGCTGGGCCAGTGTATGGACGGCGCATCGGCGACAGGTAGCGGCCTGGTGACGGCGAATGGGAGGGTCGTCGAGGGCTCCACTGAGTAGCGGCGAGGTAGTCGGCGATGCCACGAGGGCGTTCACCTTCCCTAGGGGACTGTGTGTTGACGGCGAAGCCTCGCAATCCCAGGTCGCGGTATGGGCATCGGCGGTACACATGGCCGGCTTCGCCGCAGTGGTAGCAGAGCGGGCGGTGGTTGAGGGCGCGCCAAATGTCCGTCTTCCTCGCGTAGGTACGCTGGGCGACGGGTGGCCGTGCTGGCGGCGGCGACGGCGGACGACGGAATTGCGGCGTTACAGGGCACTGGCGCGGTCGTGGAGGGGGACCTTGACGGCGTGCGACGGCGGCGTAAGTCATCGCTTCTGGCTGGGGATGCGGTAATTGAGGTTGCACCTCAGGAACTCCCAGCGATCGCCGAACCTCATCTTTCACGATGTCAGCGATCGAAGCTACTTCAGACTGCGACAAAGGTAAGACCTTGTGCAGTTCTTCGCGCACAATTTCCCTGATGGTCTCTTGGAGATCAACGGATCCCAGCGCTTGGATGGCGTACTGAGGCGTGAGCACTTGGCGGTTATATTGCGTAGTGCGCATTTCTAAAGCTTTCTCAATCGTCATAGCCTCTTTCTGGAACTCAGCTACGGCCTTCGTTGGGTTTCGGATTAGTCCGGCGAAAAGTTCTTGCTTTACGCCTCGCATCAAGAAACGCACCTTTTCTCTTCGGACATTTCCCGGTCGGCGTGCCGGAAAAGACGGGTCATATCTTTTGTGAAGATGGCGATGGTCTCATTGGGTAGTTGGCCTCGGGTTTTCAGCAGAACTTCGGCCCTTTCTTTTCGGACAACGCTCGTGAACGTCCTCAGGAAGTTACTGCGGAACAGGTCCTATGTTGCAAGGGTGGACTTCCGGCTCTCGAACCAAGTCCTCACGGTATCTTCCAAGGAGAAGTACACATGTCGTAGTTTATCCTCAGATGTCCAGTTGCTAAAGGTCGAGATCCATTCAAAGGTTTCGAGCCAGGTTTCCGAATCCTCCGACATAGCTCCACGGAAGGTAGGGGGCTCTCTGGGTTGTTGAAGTACGACGGGTGACACTGGAGCTGCCATTGTGCTTGTCTAGGACACAATCTTCTTGGTCTTCTCAGGTAGAAGTTCGTGCTCCAGGGGCAGCTGTTGTAGACGACGGCTTGCTCGATGGTCCGGGACTACGTTGGTGCTCTCTTACGTTGTGGCTTGTCGGGGGCGTCCGGTACATGGACGAAAAGCACCTCCACCACATGCCACGTGGTAGCGACGTTAAAGAACACAGCAGCAATACTGTGAAAGACAAAACTAGCTTTTATTGGGCGAACCTGTGCCCACAAGGACAGGCTACACCTAAAGCACGATAGCGGCGAACACAGTCCGCGATCATCGAAAATCTGATCAGTGGGTCAAGCGCATCGGCTTTTATAGATCCGTCGTCGAATGTTCCAGAGTAACTGCTGAGACCCGCGTGTCTTCCACAAAGTTCTACACTATTCGCGTCGCGCATACATGCAATCAGATTACACAAGTTGCGGGGAAAAACAGCGGATGGAACCATCGATAACATTCCAGAAACTTCTTTTACATGCAGGCGTGTCCTGCGCTGTGCGATAACATTTGTTAGGTGGTGAGAAGTGGCCGCCCGATAAAGATAAAGCAGTACACGTGTCAATATCGTGGATTCGGCCATCTGCCACGTACTCCGATATCGCCCTACATTGCTATGGCACCAGCTTGCCAAAGTTGCCCATGAGCGGGGGGGGGGGGGTATGAGGTTGACTGTCTGACGATGACGCAGTGACGATGGAATGAGGTAAAAGGAACGGTGTCGATGGCACGACCAAGGCGTGTAACGACGACGGCATGACGGCAATGACAGGTCGATTCCTAAATTATAACGATGATATAACGACAACTTGACAAGGGCCACATGATTACAGTACAGAAATGAGGGTGATAGCGTGATGACGACGGTATGAGGACAACCGGTTGAAGAAGCGAGAATGTCGACGATCGTACGATAAAGACGGCATGGTGATGACAGTACGACAACAAATGCACGATATTGGGACGATGATGCAATGACGATAGCTCGACAAAGACGGCTTAATCACGATTGAACGACGATAGCATGATCCCGATAGAACGACGAACACGGATGTCGATGGATCGACGAAGGTGGTTTGACGATGATGGCATGACGTTACTGAAGTGATGATGGTGAAAAGAAAGCATGACGACGATGGCAGGGCGACAACAGTATGACGACGCTGCAGTGACGATGATGGCAAGACAACACCATGACGACGATCAGATGACGATGAGTGTGATGACAATGACGCGACAATGACTGCATCACGAAGCTTGTATGACGACGAAAACTAGACGACGACGGCATGACGAGATCGGATAATGCAGCTGGAGTGACGACAATGGCACGGCTACGATGGAATGATGACGACGATGGGACAATGTAGGCGCGATAGCGACTGGCGGTGACGGCATGACAACGGTTTGATAATACCAATTTAATGTCAATTGAGCTACCGCGGGGCCGTTTCCCCATCCACTTTCTTGGGTTTTTATGTTTCCTAGTAGAACCCTGGAAGGGTCTCGAATCCGGAAACATTCCGGGAATCCGGCCTTCAGGTAGCAAGTGTGGGTTTATTGACCGGTTGCCTTCACCCAATATGATCACGTTCTCGTGACATCTGCGGCAGAAACGATATTCTACATCCGCCGCCAAGGTCTGTGAGTGGTGGCGCTGGCTAACACTCCCAGGTTTCTACAAGGAAACATAAAAACCCAAGAAAGTGGATGGGGAAACGGTGCCGCGGTAGCTCAATTGGTGGAGCATCGCACGCGAATGGCGAAGGTTGTGCGATCCTTCCCCACCTGCGGCAAGTTGTTTTTTCATCCCCTTTGATTTCCAATTATTTATCGTTTCTTTATTTCATTTATTAAGCACAAGTAATTTCCCATGTGTTGTCCTTGGTGTCAGTGTTCGTTGGCTTCGCACGATGTGACTAATAAAAATCGGACCCCTCGGTTAACCCTCTTTAATATCGTGTATATCTGCAGCGTTTAACATTTAACGGCAACGTTTAACGTTAGCACGTTATCTAGTGAGGCGAGTCTAGCAGTGTTATCGGTGGAATTAGAGGGTAGTAAATGGGATATAATAGCGCTCAGTGAGGTTAGGAGGACAAAAGAAGCATATACAGTGCTAAAAAACGGGCTCGTCCTGTGCTACCGGGGCTTAGCGCAGAGACGAGAACTAGGAGTCGGATTCCTGATTAATAAGGATATAGCTGGTAATATAAGGAATTCTATAGCATTAACGAGAGGGCAGCAGGTCTTGTTGTGAAACGTAAGAGCTACAAATTGAAGGTCGTACAGGTCTACGCCCCTACATCCACTCATGATGACCAGGAAGTCGAAAGCTTCTATGAAGACGTGGAATCGGCGATGGGTAGAGTAAAAACAAAATACAATATACTAATGGGCGACTTTAATGCCAAGGTAGGCAAGAAGCACGCTGGAGACAAGGCGGAGGGGGAATATGGCATAGGCACTAGGAATAGCAGGGGAGAGTTATTAGTAGAGTTTGCGGAACAGAATAATATGCGGATAATGTATACTTTCTTCCGCAAGTGGGATAGTCGAAAGTGGAGGTGGAGGAGCCCGAATGGCGAGACTAAAATGAAATAGACTTAATGGAGTGTTAATGTGTGTTAATGTCCATTAACACTTAAAAGTGTTAATGGAAAATACCTTAGTAACTTGCGAATCGCTGATGATATTGCCTTGCTTAGTAACTCAGGGGACCAATTGCAATGGATGCTCACCTACCTGGAAAGGCAAAGCAGAAGGGTGGGTCTGAAAATTAATTTGCAGAAAACAAAAGTAATGTATCGGCGAGTATCCACTGGCGACGAGTACCCACGGATCGTCCCATGCCGCCGCGAGCGGCGAAACACCGCCCCCCGTTGCTGCCGCCATGCCGCTGTACGGAAGGCTCTAGCCGTTCGAGGCAGATGGGTCCGCCGGGAAAATGTGCGAGGAGCAAGTCCACGTGCTCTTCGGGGCAAACGACACACCCGAGGCCAAACAGCGGGACATTTTCCTGGCCAGCTGCGGGACCCGCGTCTTCAGCCTCTTGCTCGACCTCCTCAAGCCAGCCACGCCGCACGTCAAGACGCTGGGTGAGCTGCTCGCCATGCTGCGCTCGCATTTCAACCCAGCACCGTCCATACTAATGGAGTGTTTCCGCTTCAACAACCATAGCCGCCGAGAAGGAGATGCCCTCGGGATGTTTGTTGCTGTGCTACGAGGGTTAGCGAGTGCCTGCGTTTTCGGGGACCAGCTGGACTCGCTGCTCCGGCACCGTTTCGTCTGCGGCATCAACAACTTCGCCATGCAGACGCGACTCCTGGAGCTTCCCGACCACACGCCTGACGCCGTCGTGAAGGCAGCCATGGCAATGGAAACTGCCGCCAAGAACGCCGGCGAGATTACCCGTGCGACTGGCTCACCGTCTGCGGAAGCGGCGGTCAACGAGTTGGCGACAAAGGGCAGTACCTGCGGTCGCTGTGGTGGTGCCCACTCCCCCTCACAGTGCCAGTTCGCTCAAGCACAATACTTTACGTGCGGGAAAACTGGGCACGTGGCACGTGTATGCCGAAAGGGGAGGACGAACAGCAAACAGCAGCAGCAGGCTCAAGTTCATCGGCGGCCAGGCTCCACGTCGTGGCCGAGGACCCGCGGATTTTCGACATATGGCGCACAGGTTTTGTATCGTCGTATGTGCCGCCGTACATGCTGACCGTCGAAATCTGCGGGCACCCCATTTCCATGGAGCTGGACACAGTGGCCAGCGTGTCAGTAATGGCCGGGAAACTCTTCAGGCGTACTTTCCTCGGCGTGTCCGTCAAGGCTTGACACAGTGGCCAGCGTGTCAGTAATGGCCGGGAAACTCTTCAGGCGTACTTTCCTCGGCGTGTCCGTCAAGGCTTCGGGCGTGATGCTGCGCAGCTCCTCCGGGCAACTGTCCCAGGTCCAGGGTCAGGCACAGGTCAGCGTTCGTTTTGGCGACAGGGAGGCAACCCTTCCCCATTACTTAACGAAGGGGTCGTCGCCGACGCTGCTGGGCCGAAACCGGATTCATGCACTGGGCGTTCGTCTGCCAGAGTACCCGGAAGCCAGCCTGCATGTGGTGCAGAGCTGCCAAATCTGCCAGGAGCATCAGCGAGCCTCGCGTCATGTGGAAAGCACCCCCTGGCCGTTCTCACAGAGACCCTGGTCCCGCCTACATGTGGATTTTGGGGGACACTTCAAGGGCCATTACTTCCTGGTGGTGGTGGACGCCTTCTCGAAGTGGGTGGAGGTTCTACCTGTCACCACTCCATCAGCAGGCGCGACCATTTCAGCGCTGCGACAGGTCTTCGCCGCCCAAGGGTTGCCGGATATCATCGGGTCCGCCAATGGTCCTGCTTTCGCCAGCATAGAGTACCTGGCCTGGCTGACGAAGAACGGAATCCGCCGTATGATGGTTCCGCCGTACCACCCTGCTTCAAATGGTGCAGCCGAGCGGCTGGTGCAAACCATCAAAGACAAGCTCAAGAAGAGGCATACTGGGGATTTCCGGACGCACATTGCCTGGATACTATTTCAGTACCGGACCACGCCCCACGATGTCACTTGCCGTGCCCCCTGTGAGCTGCTGCTGGATCGGATGGTCAAGACACCCTTGGACGTCTTGCATCCGGACCTCCGATCTACAGTGCTTTTGAAGCAGCTGAAACAGAAGCTGGCTGCTGACCAAGGGCGCCGTATCGGGGCCTTGTCAGAGTCGGGAGCTCCAGTTTTCGCCAGGAACTTCCGTCCTGGCCCACCCTGGTCTGCCGGACAGGTGGCGTCTCCTGCCAGCGCCTCATCCGTGCTCGTCCTCATGCTAGACGGGACCATGTGGCACAGACACGCCGACCATGTCAGGCCTCGCATAGGGACCTGGCCAGCACCCTCGACTGCCACTTCTGAGTTCCAGCCCGCAGGAGGACTAGCGGCAGCACCAGTCGCTTCCAGCAGAGCACGACCCACCTCAGAAGCGGCAACCGTAGCCAGTGGTGCGGCACCCGTTGGACCGGTGTCGAGCCGGGCATCACTCGCAAAGCCGACCAGTTCGGACCCTCCGGATGGAGCGAGGCTGGCTCAGGCAGCACCCGGCGTTGCCACACCCGACCCATCAACACCGGTGCCTAGGCGGAGTACTCGACGGCGGAGGCCCCCGGACCGTTACTCGTCTGGGTAGCAGGCACCGTCGACTTTGCTGGGACGGTGGAAGAGCCTTCTGCTCTGAACATGGATGTTTGTTTCTTTTATTTAACAAACAAACTGGGGGTAAGGGGGTGAAGCAAGCATGTGACGCCCCCTCAGGCATAATGTTCGTTCGCCGCCTGGCTCGGTGGCCTGCCAAGCTCGGCAGGCAACATTGGTCACAGCAGCGCAATAAACACCGACGAGCACGGCTGCTCGGTCGTCAGTCATCGTTCAGCACCACCATGCTGCGGAGCGTCCGTCTAACGGAGGTTGCCTGGAGCCCTCCCTTGTTCACGAACCCGGGTGGATCGTGACATAATGTTTAACATTCTCGGAAGAGAACAGCATTTTACGATAGGTAGCGAGGCACTGGAAGTGGTAAGGGAATACATCTACTTAGGGCAGGTAGTGCCAGCGGATCTGGATCATGGGAGTGAACTAATCAGAAGAATAAGAATGGGTTGGGGTGTGTTTGGGAGGCATTTTCGGATCATGAACAGGAGGCTGTCATTATCCCTCAAGAGAAAAGTGTATAACAGCTGTGTACTCGTACGTGTGTACCTGTACTCACGTACGGGCAAAAACCTGGAGGCTTACCAAAAGGGTTCTGCTTAAATTGAGGACGACGCAACAAGCTATGGAAAGTAGAATGATGGGTGTAACTTTAAGGGATAAGAAAAGAGTAGATTGGGTGAGGGAACAAACGCGAGTTGTTGAAATCTTAGTTGAAATAAAGAAAAAGAACTGGGGGCATGGGCAGGACATGTAATGAGTAGGGAAGATAACCGATGGTCATTAAGGGTTACGGACGGGATTCCAAGGGAAGGGAAGCGTAGCAGGGGGCGGCAAAAAGTTAGGTGGGCAGATGAGATTAAGAAGTTTGCAGGCACAACATGGCCACAATTAGTACATAACCGTGGTAAATGGAGAAGTATGGGAGATTCATTTGCCCTGCGGTGCAAGTAACCAGGCTGCTTCTGCTGCTGTTGCTGCTGCTGCTGATGATGACACTTGAACTCCATGACGAAAAGTATTTAGCATTGCAGAGCCGATACATTGCGTCGTCTATCCGTGGAAGGGGGTATACCTCCTTCTTCGTGATCTTGTTCAATCGACGATAATCGACGCAGAAACGTAGGTTTCCGTCCTTTATTCTTCACCAGGACTACAGGAGATGCGCACGGGCTTTACGACGGCTGGATGACGTTGTCGCGCAGCATTTCGTCGACTTGTTGCCTGATAGATTCAAGTTCTCGCGTCTAAACCCGGTAAGGGCTCCGTTGTAGTGGTCGAACGCACTCTTCGGTTATTATGCAATGCTTTGCGATTGGGGCTTGTCTAATCCTCGATGCCGCCGAAAAGCAGTCTTTGTATCCTCTGAGAACACTTCTGAGCTGTTACTGCTTACTCATCAGGAGACTTGAATTTATGTCGAAGTCCGGTTTCTGGAACTGTGGTTGTCGGGGCAGATGTGACAGAATCCAACAGTACAAAGGCATTGCTGGTTTCCACAATTTCCTCGATGTACGCGACTGTCGCGCACTTGCTGAGTGCTTGAACTCTTGGCTGAAGTTCGTTAGCCAAGTTCCAAGTTAGCCAAGTTGAAGTTCGATCCCTCTTGCGACGCAAATTTCACGGTCGAGCAGTAGAGTTTGGTCGCCCTCGATGACGCCTTCTACGTCAGCGGCTGTTTCGCTGCCGACGAAAATACTAATGCTGGAGCCTGGCGGGATGCTCACTTGATCTTCGAGCACACTCATGGCGTGGTGACTACGAGAGCTCTCCGGCGATATCGCTTGATCTTTCGACAGGGTTATCGATTTAAGCTTCAGGTTATTGGAGGGGATTGCGCCGTGTCGAATCAGGAGCTCCATGCCGAGAATTACGTCTTGTGAACATTGTTGGAAGATAACGAAGGTGGCAGGGTAAGTCCGGTTGTAAACGGTAATTCTTGCCTTGCAGATTCTAGTCGGCATAATGAGCTGTCCTGCAGCGGTCCGAATATGAGGGCCTCCCTATGCACGCTTAACTTTCTTCAACTGTGTGGCGATGTGTCCCCTCATCCCGGTAAAATCGGCCCCTGTGTCCACTAAAGCGGTGACTGCGTGGCCGTCGAGAGAGAGAGAGTAAAACATCTTTATTAATAATATTTGAATGGCGAGAACAGTGGGGGAGGAATCCTCAGTCCAGGGTCCCCAAGACGATTCCGGCGATGTTTCGAGCGCGTTGTATCACAGCTCGGAGGACCTCGGGAGGTCCGTCGCGGAGGGCATCGTCCCACAGCGCTTTGTTGCGTAGGGGGTAAAGGAGAGTTGGCAAGGGAGGAAAGAGGTTTGCAGTTCACTCAATCGTGACGTGGAAGATTGTGGGCGAGCTGCCACAGCCAGGGTGACGATCTGCATAACAGTGTGGGTTGAATTTAGAGAGAGAAAAGATTTTGAAAAGTTGCGGTTTGTGACTGGCGTAATGCCACTGCTTCCTCCCGCGAGAAGGACGGCGGTGGTGCGGCGTGGGTGCGACGAATGCGTGTATAATGACGGAGTATGTCTTTGTAACGGAGCAAGGGATACCCCCACTCTGAACTAGTCGCCTCACCATGCCGATTCGCCCGGAGGGAAATTTCTCGGGCGACCGTATGTGCGCGTTCGTTACCCGGCAGCGAGGTATGACCAGGGGTCCAGAGTAAGTGGATGCGGGGAGGTGTGGTTGGTGTATTTTGCGGGATATGTTTGTGCGGACGACGGAGGTCCTATGACTTCCTCCCGCAATTGTAAAAGCACATCTTTGGCAGACAGATGAGCCAGATATCCGATGTGAGAGTTAGAAAAGAATGATTTTTCTTCGAGGAAGGGCTGCAGACGCCGCAAGAGTACATGCTCCATGAGCTTAGCAATGCAGGAT
Organism: Dermacentor variabilis; assembly: GCF_050947875.1. Lineage (NCBI taxonomy): Eukaryota > Metazoa > Arthropoda > Arachnida > Ixodida > Ixodidae > Dermacentor > Dermacentor variabilis. The sequence goes on from NW_027460302.1 coordinate 16,237,951, forward strand.
GTTAGGGAGATGGGTGCACCGCTCCCGGGAGGCGATGTCCTGATAGGAACGCCCGGCATGCCTGTTGCGAGTCCGTCGATATATGCACTTCCTCAGGAACACGGATGGCGTATAGAATTGCAAGAGCAACACCGAGAATTTCTCCGTAAGCGGCATCTGTTCCGCGCATTGCAGCAGAGTCTCTCAGGGATTGGGTGCCATCCAAAACTACCGAGGTATAGCCCTCTTGAGTGCGTGATGTGTCCGTGTATAAAGTATGTGTTTCCGGGATGTTTGAATCATGCGACCAATATATCGTACACGGGCTTTGCGCCGCCCTTTGTCGTGCTCGGGGTGCATATTAGGTGGCAGTGGATGAATACTTAGTGCTTGGCGTATCGCTGACGACAAGATCGTTGGACGGGTTTCAGGCTCAAGGGGTGGGACAGAGTATCCTAGACGTGTGAGAAGATGGCGGCCAGTAGGAGTGAGTAGGAGGCGCTGGCTGTATCAGGTAGATAAGCCGAAATGATACGTGCCTGCGTGTAGCATCTTCGGCGCATGCTCGCCACTTGTGTGCTTTTTCCTGTACTGGGTATAAAACGAGCACGAATAAATGCTGGGGTGTCTTCGTTTGCTGAGAACTAGCCCCGGCTGTTCCTCTGTCGACACTACAAACGATACATGGTGTCAGAAGTCACGCCCATAGTGCTCGGGCACGGTAAAGCAGCATGGAACTTGTGAAGCCACCAGAGCCGCTACATTTCACCGGGGAAATCAGTAAGCAATGGAAGCTTTTCAAACAAAAGTTTGAACTTTTATTGGTTGCCTCCGAGCCCGACAAGAAGCCTCGACCGGATGCCTCAAAGATTGCTTTACTGCTAACCGTGGCAGGTGATGACGCACTGAAAATTTACAACAACTTCACCTTCGGGGACGATGAGAGCCGGGAGAGTTACGCAACTGTCATAGCCAAGTTCGACACCTACTGCGCAGAACAGCTGAATGAAGTGCACGAGCGCTACCTCTTTAGGCAACGCGTCCAAGCTCAAGGTGAGCCGGTTGAACAGTTTGTCAGAGAGCTCAGGAAGATGTCTCGTTCATGCAACTTGGGCACCATGGCAGAGTCGTTCATACGTGACCAAATAGTTTTTGGTACAAATGATGACAAAGTAAGGCAAAAGTTGCTGCAGGATAAGAAGTTGACCTTAGCTAAAGCGGAAGAAGTCTGCAAGGCTGCGGAAATGACTGCCGCGCAAAACGAAATCTGGTCTCGAGAACAGAGACAGATTGACGCTGTCAAACTAAGGGAGCATACGAAGCAGCAGCAGTGCGTTGAACGACCTGCAATGTTCAAGTGCCGCAGGTGTGGACGTACGCACGGTCCGCGAAGCTGCCCTGCATTTGGCAAAGTGTGCAGAAAATGCCAAGGGCAGAATCATTTTGCTGTCCGTTGCAAGGTGAATAGACAAGTTAGGGAAGTGAGGAGCACCGAAGATAGCGAAGAGGAATTCGACATCCTTGATGTATCTGTCAACAGCGTTGGAAGATCGTGTGACCGTGACTGGGTGGTCAGAGCGCAAGTTGCGGACACGACAATAGACTTCAAAGTTGACACAGGATCGCAGGCCAACCTCGTGCCATTCTCTGCCATCAAAAAACTGCAGCCGAGGGTACCCTTGGTTAGAAGCAACTGTATCCTACGATCTTACAACGGAGGAGTCATCAAGCATCTCGGAGTCATGACTACCACGGTGGCCGTCGGAAGCAAGACGGCAAAGTTTAATTTCTTCATCGTGAAGAAGAACCGTCATGCCATACTTGGACTGCGAGCCAGCGAACTGCTTGGACTGTTCTCGCGCACCGTAAACGACATCGGAATAAGCAACAGCGAGGCAGTTGTCCAAGAGTTTCAACAACTTTTTTCTGGGACTGGATGTATCAAGCGACCATATCGCATGGTTCTTCGAGAAGATGCGGTGCCAGTCGTCCAGACAGCCCGCCGTGTGCCCCTTTCCTTGAAAGAGCCTCTGCGCGAAGAACTTGCCCGCATGGTCAAAGCCGGCATTATAGTCAAGCAAGACCAGCCGACGGACTGGGTGAGTCCTCTAGTTATTGTCAGAAAAAAGGACGGAAAACTATGGTTATGCATGGACCCGAGGAAAATAAATGACAACCTCAAGCGCGAGCACTATGAGATGCCGCGTCGAGAAGATATTGAATCGGAACTAGCTGGAGCACGTTTTTTTTCGTGCCTTGACGCCAACTCGGGGTTTCACCAGATACCGCTGCATGATGAAACGTCAACAATTTGTACGTTCGCGACTCCCTTCGGTCGTTACCGCTTTCTGAGACTGCCGTTCGGTATAGCGTCCGCCCCAGAAGTGTTTCAAAAGGCTCTTAGCGAAATATTCGAGACTCTGCCAGGAGTGCGAGTGTACGTTGATGACGTCATCGTGTGGGGTGCGACAAGAAAAGAGCACGATCAGAGGTTACGAGCGGTACTAGAAGCAGCACAGAAAGCTGGTCTAACGTTTAATGCAGACAAGTGCAGCATTGGCGTGCGCAAGATTTTTTTTCTTGGCGACGTTATTGCGGCAGACGGCATACGCCCAAATCCTACCCTGGTCAGTTCTCTGTTAAGTATGCCACCGCCGACTGACAAGCAAGCAGTGCAGCGCATGCTCGGTGTCGTAAGCTATTTGTCGAAGTTCCTGCCATCAATTACGGACCGAACGAAACTGCTTCGCGACTTGATAAAGAAAAACCGTATCTTTGAGTGGACGGAAAACCACGCGAAAGAATGGAAAATGATTTGTGACAGTGTGAGCAAAGATCCTGTGCTGGCGATTTTCGATCCTAAACGGATTACGAAGATAACATCCGATGCTTCGCAAAATGGAATAGGCTCGGCTCTCTGGCAGCTTCATGAGGGTTCTTGGAAGCCCATCGCTTATGCCTCACGTGTCTTAACCGAAGCGCAACGTAGATACTCCCAGATAGAAAAAGAGGCTATGGCTGTTGTCTTCGGGTGCGAAAAGTTTCACCACTTTGCGTACGGACGTAACGTTGTCCTCGAGACAGACCATCGACCCTTAATAGCTATCTCGGAGTAGCCGATTGGAGAAATGCCGCCCAGACTGCAGCGATTTTTTCTTCGTTTGCTTAGATACCACTACAAACTCCAATTTGTTCCAGGAAAACGCTTGGTGGTCACTGACATGCTGTCTCGAGCGTCCGTCGAAAACCCAGAAGCAAACATCGATGATGACGTGGAAGTTCACGCGGTAAGTGTTTTGTCATCACTTGTCAGCGAAGAAACTTTGAAGCGCTTGGCAGAAGAAACTAGCAAGGACGACTACATGAGTCAAGTCATTGCTTGGAAAGCAGTCGTCCAGTCCCGGGGACACTAAAATCCTTCGAAAGTGAATTGGTTGTCTTGAGTGGTGTGTTGCTTAAGGGATGCAAGGTGGTGATACCGTCAAGCATGCGCCCTGAGCTACTTCGAAGAATTCACAAAGGCCACTTGGGAATAAATAAATGCAAATCACGAGCACGTAAGCTGCTGTTTTGGCCTGGTCTCAATGCTGACATTGAAGCACATATCAACAGGTGTGCAGTCTGTCAGAAGTATGTATATCGGCAGCAAAGTGAACCGCTCATGGACCGCCCAGTGCCTGAACATGCATGGTACCGAGTGGATGTTGATATTTTTCAGTGGGCCGGAAAATCGTACCTCTGTGTTTTTGACGCGTTATCCATCTTTCCGGAGGTGGAACTTCTAAGTGATACAACGACGGCCACAGTTGTGAAAAAGCTCAGCGCATTGTTTGCACGGTATGGAATACCTATTGAAGTGTGCACAGACAATGGTCCGCAGTTTGCGAGTCATGAGTTTTCACTGTTTGCCAAGAAGTACGATTTTAAACACATTACGCCCAGCCCGCGGTTTCCTCGCTCGAATGGCCTCGCAGAAAAAGGCGTTCAAATAGTAAAGCGAATTTTAAAGAAGACGTCGGAGATGAACGATGATTTGTGGCTTCGATTACTCGCTTACAGGAGCAGTCCGCTAGAAGACGGTCAGTCACCTGGAGAGTTGCTTCAGGGCAGACGACTTCGCACAACTCTCCCAGACTTCAACGAAGATCACAGACAATCGGTAAAGAAACATGAACAGTACCGAACCCCAAGACGCAGTCTGGCACCGCTACAAAAAGGCTAGGTTGTCAGAGTACGAGGAGACTCGTGGTCGCCGAAAGCAAAGATGCTTAATGCAACTGCTCAACCAAGGTCGTACCAGGTCGCCACCGAAGACTGCGTCGTTTTGCGACGCAACCGACAACATCTCATGGCTACGGCTGAGCCTTTCAGCATTGCGCCTAGTGATGACGACATACCAGACGACAGCCACGAGAACGGGTCCCCTTGCCAGGTCCAACCAAACAACGAAAGTGCTCCCGCCATTACGCCACCGACACGAGAACCAAGAAGATCCCAGCGCGAAAGAAGACAACCACAGCGGTTGAGATATGACGACAATTTCGTGCAAGTTCCGTGAGCTCTAAACCTTCTGAACTGCGTACGCAAACTTTAATCGGTGATGGTGCTGTGTATTCTTCTGAGCAAATTTGTTCGTTAAAATTGTTTATTTTCCTTCCAAGAAAGGAAGATGTATCAGGTAGATAAGCCGAAATGATACGTGCCTGCGTGTAGCATCTTCGGCGCATGCTCGCCACTTGTGTGCCCTTTGCTGTACTGGGTATAAAACGAGCACGAATAAATGGTGGGGTGTCTTCGTTTGCTGAGAACTAGTCCCGGCTGTTCCTCTGTCGACACTACAAACGATACACTGGCGATGGCTGACCCAATGTGCCTCTAGCAGCTCGCCTAGTGTGTTATGTGTCCCTAAGTTAAGGAGACGGTGTGTGGAAGTATAGTTCGGGAGGCCATGGGCAAGCTTCGTCGCTTTGCGAATCATTGCGTCTATGCGAAGTTGTTGCGCTTGGGTCAACCGCTGAAATGGGAGGTGGTATGTAAGGCGGCTGATCACGCATGCCTCCACCAAGCACAGCAGGTCCTCTTCTCGAAGGCCCGAGCGCCTGTTGGAGACCCTCCGGATCATGGCCAGAATTTGCTCAATCTGTCTCGATAGAAGGGAAACAGTGTAGTTTGACCTGCCATCCGCTTGGACGTGTAGCCCGAGGATACGAGCACGATTAACCTGTGGTATCGGTGTGCCATCCACGTGCACAGTGATAGGGGGAGTAGAGGAACGGCTCCGGGGGCGAATGATTATGAGCTACGACTTTTCCGGAGCACATCTTAAGCCGCATTTTCTCGCGTACTCGGAAACTGTATCGACTGCTTGCTGCAGTCGGTCCTGGATGGCTCCGTCGGAACCCCGTGTCGACCACATAGTAATGCCGCCCGCATAGATAGCGTGAGCGACATCAGGGATCTGGTCGAGTAGCCGGGGGAGCCCTGCGAGCGCGATATTGAATAGAGTAGGGGAAATAACTGAGCCTTGGGGTGTCCCAAGTCCTACAAGGCAAATCGTACCGGATCGATGCGGTCCCGTTCCTACGGTGGCTGTGCGATCTCGAAGAAATGCGCGGAAATAGTTGTACATACGAATTCCACAGTGTGAATGTGCAACATTGCGAAGGATGAGGCCATGATCAACATTATTGAAGGCCCATTTTAGGTCTAAGGCGATGAGTGCTCTCGTTTGTGCGGACGACGGAGGTCCTATGACTTCCTCCCGCAATTGTAAAAGCACATCTTTGGCAGACAGATGAGCCCGATATCCGAATTGAGAGTTAGAGAAGAAAGATTTTTCTTCGAGGAAGGGCTGCAGACGCCGCAAGAGTACATGCTCCATGAGCTTACCAATGCAGGATGTTAGGGAGATGGGTCGTAAGTTTTCAACCTCAACAGGCTTGCCCGGTTTGGGGATCAGTGTGATGTCGGCGTGTCGCCATGCTTGGGGAAGAATGCCCTTGCGCCAGCAGTCATTGAAGTTATGGGTGAGGTGGTTAATATCCGCGTCACTGAGGTTACGAAGGGTGGCGAACCGGATGTAGTCGGCTCCCGGTGCCGTGTTGCGGCGTAGGTCTTGTAGATGTGATGTATGCATCGAGCAATTCGTTCGCCTCGCCTACATAAGGATAGTCATGGTACTGCGGCGGCCGGCCTGTGGGTATGAAATGCTTCTCTAGCTCTCTGAGGAGTGTCGAGACATCGTCCCTGTACTCGTGTACTAGTATGTGCAGCTGTTGAAATGTTTTTCCCTTTGTTGTGGTGGGATCTGTGAGTGAGCGAAGACCACGTTTTTGCTGTGCTCAATGTGCCTGAGAGGCGATCGCAAAATCCTCGCCAGTTATTCCTCGTAAGGATCTCTGCATACTGCTCGTTTCCTAAGTTTGCGGTTGAGACGTTGTCGTTTCCATCGTCGTGTCAACCCTCTGTGGGCGTTCCAAAGATGAAGTAAATGCGAGTCTATGTCTAGTGTCTCGGTTGTGGTGCGCAGTGTGCTCGTGGTGGCCTCTAGATCTTGTGCGAGAAAGTCAAGCCAGCGTTCGTACCCTTGGCGCTCAGGTGGGTCCAGGCGACGTTCTCTGAATTTCGCCCAATCCGTTATATGCACATTTCGCTCGGGCCTGCGCGCACCCCGTAATGATAAGGTGGTCGCTACAATGTAGTGGTCACTACCAAGGTGCTCCTCTAAAGGCCCGTGCGCAACGACTGGGCCAGTATTGCGCACGAAAGTAAGGTCAGAGCAGGTGTCACGAGATACGCTTTTGCCCATCCGAGTGGTGCTCTGGGTCGGTAAGCAGTGTGTATCTCATGTTACAGATGGCATTCCATAAGCGGGTTCCTTTAGCCTGCGGTTTAACGTAACCTCATGCAGTATGCGGAGCGTTAAAGTCGCCGGCCACCACACAAACCCGTCCAAACCTACCAAATTCTGTTAGTAGGTGCTGAAAACAGTGCGTTCGCGAACGGGGGGAACTGTATGCATTGAGTCTAAACAGACTCTCGCTGCGTTTACCTTGCGTAATAATTTCCAATATTTGGTGAGGAATGTCAATGTTAGTGGTATGTATGCGACGTGTAACATGTTTCGAAACTAAGGCTCCCACAAGAGGAGAGACACCCGAGAGCGTGCTGTAGCCGGATAAAGAAGGGGTGCAATTGACTTCCTGTAAGAGGATGACATCATGAGGGTTCGTGGATGTGGCGATATACTGCTGTAGGGAAACTCGTTTTCGGCGGAAACCCCTACAATTCCACGGCCACACCACTAGTTGCTCCGCGTTACGCGGCGCCATCATCATCGCGAGAGGAAGCAGGCGGTCGTGCATAGGAATGCGGGCGCCGGGTGCCCACATCTGAAGGTTGCGGCCGAGAGCCTTAGTCTGAAAGCGCGCTTTCGTTGTTACCGCTAAGCTCAGCAACTTGCATGCATGCGAAAGTGCACTTTATACATGATTTCACTTGCTGCGTAATCCCTATTTGAATGATCTCCATATGGCGTTCTATCCTGTCCAGAGCCGCCTGCATACTAGTGCTCATGTCTGAAACCAGCGCGTCCATTTGTTTTTGCAGGCGCTCACAGCGCGCCTCCATGTCACGATGTAGACGGGCTATTTCTATTAGAGGATCGGGATTTCATAACGAATTGGTAATAGGGGAAGGGGTAGGGAGAGATTTGCGGGGCGGAGCGAGCTGTGGAGGACCCTCCGCCCGCCCTACCTCCTGAGGCGCCTAGATTGCTGTTTTCTTCTCCGGGGTCCGCTGCACCCCTGAAGGGACCAGGGTCACCTTGGCTGGGGCGTTGGTCTGCAGGGCCTTCTTGCAGGGTTGTTGGGAAGATGGGGAAGGAGGGCGCTTCTCTGGGAGGCGCACCGATGCCTCGCGGAATCGGGACCGAGACTTGAACTTGCGACGGCATCTCGAACGGGTCTCCGACCGGAATTTCCTGGTCTCCTTCGTTTGGGCGCGCGACGTTCGGATTTCCGCCGTATCTGTGGTAGTGGTTGGGTCGCTGGAGGGTTGGAGTTCACGCTGCTCTTTCTCGAGAGCTTTCCGAACCCAAGCTTTGTTCAGTGTCTGCCTAGCACGCCGCGGGCAGTTTGGATCCGCTGTAGGGTGGGTCCCGTCACAGGATCTGCAGTGTGGGGTGCACGGATGTGACCGGGTGAGGTTGTCAGTCCCGCACGTCGCGCAAATGACCACGTGCGGCGTAGGACAGTAATCAGGCCAATGGCCGAGCGTGTGACATATTTTGCAAACCAGTTTGCATATTTTCCAAACCAGGCGGCGGGGTCGATGGGGGTAGCAGCGGAGTTCTGCACCATAGAAACGCACGTAACGAGACACTTTAGGTCCTTCAAATGTTACCAACGCAACGTTGGTTTGACATATCATTCGTGCTTGAAGTATTTGAGTTCCAGGAGCCACAAGCTCATCCACTAGCTTGGAAGACGGTGTACCGGGCAAAAGGCCAGGAACAATTCCTTTGCATGAGTTGTCTGGGGCCGCAAAATATGTCGTGATGGGATAGACCCGCTGACCAAGGTTCAGCTCCCTCACCTTGTACAATGCGTCGGCTACGTGTGACTGGGGTGTGCTGATGATTGCCAACTTCTGCTGAGGTCGCAGTCGGAATAAGATGTCCTGACGATCATCGGTGGTCAAGTCGGCTGCACTCCATAGAGCATTGGCGAGTTCTGAGCGCGTCCACTTATCGAGACAAAGTCCTCCGTGAGGCCGCAGAATTATCTTTTCATCGTGCAAAGGAAGTTGAGGCAGGTTCTGATTCCGAATGCGCTTGCGTACGGTAGGCTGGGAGGCGTCCGGAATGCCCAAGATGTTCTCGGAGGGTTGCGTCTTAGCGCCCGTTTGACGGATGCGTCGCTTATGTATGACTATCTTCGAACAGCCACCTGTGTCGTCGTAAATGTTCGGGGCAGCATCTTCCTCCATCCATTCCCCGGTCGGAGTGTCCACCTCTCGCTGTTGGGAGGGAAAATTGGCGACGATAGGATCGGCGGCTACTCCCCCGGTATCCACCTCGGGCGTCTTCGTTGTTTTGTCGAGGAACGCGCGCCGGCGTTCTCTGTCGCCGAGTGCGTCTCCTGCTCGTTGGAAAATGACGTTGCGGTAGATAAATTCTCCATCGACACGGACCGGTGAATTGGCCGAAGGCCCTTTGCACGCCGGTTTAGAACATGGGCCTCGGAAGAGCTGGTCGCTTGGCGCTCTTGGTTCATGGTGTAGAAAACACGCCAAGGCAGCAATGACCCCGGCAGGGGCAGCCGCATTGGAACGGCTTCAGAGCTGTAGAGGCGCGGGGAGCGGCAACAAAGTCCCGGGAAGAAAAGGCGGTCGGTGGGAAACGGCGAGAAAGCCGCTTGCCATATGACTCCCGGCGAAAGCGGCCCGGGCAAGGGCAATCAAGGGCGGTCGGTGAAGGTCGCATAGTCTCGGTGGTTGCGGAGCGTGCCGACGACACGTCCGTTCACTTCGGCCGACCGATTGGAACTCTTTCTCGCCGTCGAGAAGTACGCCGAAGCCGGTGGTTCTTTGTCTTGCATTCCAGTTAGGTCTTGGCGTCGGATCACGGCTGCGTCGCGTTGACCTGTGGCTGGTATGTGACGTCGTCAGGTCTTCTTTCGTTGGCATATTCTCTGTTTCCAGACTTCGTCGAGACGGCGGCGTTTCGTTGTTATGTCGTCCACATAGTATTTTCGGCGTCTTCGTCAGTGCGACGAACAGCAACCGCACCTCCATCGATTGCTGCTTTTAGTTTTCCTGATAGGGGCTCACGGACCGACCCCGGGCTGGGCTAGTGTATGGACGGCGCTCCGGCGACAGGTAGCGGCTTGGTGACGGCGAACGGGAGGTCGTCGAGAGTTCCACTGAGTGGCGGCTAGGCACTCGGTGATGTCATGTGGGCGCTCCCCAAGCTGTGGATGCAGAGCGTTGACGGCGAACGCTCTCAGTCCCAAGTTGCCGCATGCGCATCGGCCGGTACACATGGCTGGCTTCTCCGCAGTGATAGCAGAGTGGGCGGTGGTCGGGGGCTCGCCAAATGTCCGTCTTTCTCGCGTAGCTGCGCTGGGTGACGGGAGGTCGTGTTCGCGGCGGCGGCGGTAGTGGACGACGGAATGGCGGCGTTAGAGGGCCCTGGCGCGGCCACGGAGGGGGACCTTGACGGCGTGCCACGGCGGTAATGCGGTAATGCGGCGTGCCACGGCGGTGGAGCTGCGGTAATTGTGGTTGCACCTCAGGAACTCCTAGCGATCGCTGAACCTGTTCTTTTACGATGTCGGCGATCGAGGCCTCTTGAAGCAGCGACGGAGGCAAGGCCTTACGCAATTCTTCGCGCACAATGGGTCTCGTGGTCTCTTGAATGTCGTTGGAACCCAGTCCTTGGATGGCGCACGGCGGCGTGAGTGCTTCTCGGTCATACTGCCGAGTGCGCATTCCAGAGTTTTCTCAATCGTCGATGCCCCTGTACCAAACTCAGCTACGGTCATGGCGGGTTGCGAATCAGTCCGGCGAGAAGTTCTTGCTTGACGCCTAGTATAAGGAAGCGTACTTTTTTCTCCTCCGACATTTCCGGGTTAGCGTGCCGGAAAAGACGGGCCGTCTCCTCCGTGACGATCGCTATGGTGTCATTGGGAAGCTGTACTCGGGTTTCTAGTAGCGCTTGGGCGCGCTTTTTACGCACCACGCTTGTGAATGTTTGAAGGAAGCCGCTTTGGAACAGATCCCACATCGTTATGGTATCTTCTCGATTCTCGAACCACGTCCTGAAGGCGTCTTCCAATGCGAAATACGCATGTCGATACTTGTAGTCGCTGTTCCAACTGTTAAACGTAGCGATCCTCTCTTACGTCTCGAGCAAGCTTTCCGGGTCCTCGAATGTGGAACCGCGGAACGTCGTGCTGCTGCAGAACTGTTGGGGACGCTGCGGTTGCAATTGGTGCTGTCTTGGCCACGGTCTTCTTGGTCGTCTCTGGTAGAAGTCCGTGTTCCGGGGGCAGCTACTGTAGCCGGCGGCTTGCTCGATTTTCCGGGACGACGTTGGTGTTGTCTTTGAGGTCTGGGCTTGGATCACGGCTTGTCGGAGGCTATGATTCTGCGGATCCGTCTGTAGTCGACGTCACCTCAGGAGTCCCACAGGGATCCGTACTCGGGCCTCTACTATTCTTATTATTTATTAACGACCTTCCAGGCCATGTCAATTCAAAAATACGCCTCTACGGAGATGACTGTGTTATGTACAGCCCAGTTGACTCACTCTCTGATCACCAGAGCCTTAAAGATGCCTTTGTTTCATTTTGTGACTGGTGTGCTACTTGGAAAATGAGCATAAATATTGATAAAGCTGTTATAATGTCTTTTACTATAAGTCACATGCCCATACGGTATGATTATATATGCAACGGTGTACCACTAACACGAATCTTTCAATACAAATATTTAGGCCTAATTTTTACACCGACCTTGTCTTGGTCTAAACATATAGATTACATTTGTACTAAATCGTTAAAAAAACTTGGTTACATCCGCCGGACGTTGTCTGCTGCTCCGAGGGACACTAAATTAGTAGCATACAAAACACCGATTCGCCCAATTTTAGAATATGCTTCTTCCGTACGGAACCCATATAAACAATGTGAAATTAATTGTATTGAGTCGGTCCAGAGGAAGGCTATTCGTTTTGTTTACCGTCGCTTCGACCGAGACTTTTCACCGTCAGCTGCTCTTGCGGAATTAAACCTGCGGTTTCTTTCTAGACGGCGGCACATAGAATCTCTGAAGGTTTTCTATTCTTATAAGAACTCTCTTTGTCATTTATCAGATCCCTCCCTTTTAATGCCTGCTTGCCCGACTTCAACTAGAGCTTATCATGCCTCTAATATCAGACCACTCGATCCACGCACTAACACTTTCAAATAAACTTTTTTCCCCCGCATGATCGAACAGTGGAATTTTTTTCCTGCCGAAGTTCGTTTGTTACCCATTTCTCAATTTTTAAATGCTATTGCTGATGTATAGTTCCTTCACATTTTTTTATATTTCTATGTTCTTGTTTCTGCATATCATAATCAGTTTTCCTCGCATGTACACTCACTCCTGCCATAGCCCTAATGGGCTGCAGTATGTATAAATAAGAAAAAAAATAAGAATACAAGATGGCTGTCGCCCATCGCTCAGGCACTGACTACTCGCGCCGCAGAGCATGGGTTTATCTGCGTATACACTAATACTTTTTTGCGTGGCTGTGTAACGTTTTCGAGCACTTTCGGCACGTTTACAACCTCACTCAGTCAACTTTTCTTTGCTGATGATCCTCTTTAGCGGCATTCTTAGCCTTCCGTTGCATTCCGCCGCGATTTTCGACGAGCCACCCCAAGCTAAGTAAGGGAAAGCGGACCAATCGCAGACGCCGCACCACCTTCTTCATCCGGTTTTTGATTTTCAGTGCATTGGCTGGGCCCCTTCGAATCCCTCTCTACTTGAACCGTGCTCCTCGCCTCTTATCGGCCAATTAGATAAGACAACCTGCTCAGTGTAGGCAATGTTATTCGTTTTTAAAGCAAACAAAAGTTACCTCCTATAAACGAGGAAATAATTTGATTGGTCTTTTTAAACAACCCTGCGTGTCGCCGCCCGATGCTTGCGTCGGCGGTTACGGAAATTTGACGTCGGGAGATGGGAATAAAAACATATTAGAATAGTTCTTCGTTATAGGGCCCCTGCTTAACGAAACTAATTTTGTCGGGATCAGGTTGGACGCCACGAGAACTCACACGGTGTCTTAGGACTAATTTCAAAACGGCAGAAGCTGCGCTCTGAAAAGTTCTACTGAAGGCCAGCACATAGGAAAACGGCAAGCACTGCCGATAGGCGAGCCAGCTAAGCTCTCAAAGGTTGGTGAAAGAACGATCACATCATCAAGATAGCATAGGCATGTCGGCCGTTTGTAGCCATGAAGCAGAGAGTTCATCATTCTTTCAGACGTGGCGGGGGCATTGCATAAGCCAAAAGCACAACTTTAAATTGTAAAAGACCGTCGTGTGTAACAAGTGCGATCTTTTCGTGGTCCAGGTCGTCGAAAGAAATCTGCCAATATGCTGAGCGGAGGTCGATCGATATTGTCACGTGGAGTGAAAGACGAAACTAACTTTTATTGGGCAAACCTGTGCCCACAAAAACAGGCTACACTTAAAGAACGGCGACAACGGCGAACACAGTCGGCTGTCGTCAAAATCTGATCAGCGGGCCAAGCGCATCGGCTTTTATAGTTCAGTCGTCGAATGTTCAAGAGTAACCGCAGGGACCTGCGTGTCTTCCACAAAGTTCTACACCATTCACGTCGCGCATACATACAATCAGATTTCGCAAGGTTCGGCGACAACGGACAGCGGATAGAAGCATCGATAACATTCGAGAAACTTCCAAAACATGCAGACGCGTCCTGCGCTGAGCGACAACATTTCTTAGACGTTAAAAGCACTCACCCGTAAAAGATAAACGAGTTCACGTGCCAATATGAAGTAGTTAGACCGGTGAATACAGTCGAGGGCGTGATCAGTCTCCAGCATTAGGTAGACGTCCTTAATGTGACTTTGTTCAAGTGACGGTAGTCGACGCAGAAGCGCCAGCTGCCATCCTTTTTCGTTATTAGGACGACAGGTGATGTCCAGGGATTACAGGAAGGTTCAGTGACATTTTTGGTGAGCATCTTCACCTCGCGCTGAATCACTTGCCGTTCAGCATGAGACACGCGATAAGGACGTCGTCGAATTGGGCTGGCGTCTCCAGTCTGAATGCGATGAATTACAACGGATGTCTGGCCCTACGGGCGGTCATCAAAGTCAACGATGTCGCGATAGGACATCAACAGGTGCCGTAGATCGGCAGCGTGTGCAGGGATGAGGCGCTATCATTCTGTCGATAGCGTTCTGCTTCTTTCTTCACCGTCACTACCACGTGACAATATTAGAGTCAACAGGTATTCACCATCGCAAATGGAAGGGGAGGAGTTCACCTACATAGCAGCTTGAGGTGGCAGTTGAACGTGATCGACGGAGCGGAAACGCGGTTGACGTGTGGGCGGAATGTCAGAGTGAAGAGGCGGGTCGAGCTGAAGCACACCACTTCCACAATCACACATGGCGGAATGAGTTGATAGGAAAGCTGTGTAGAGGATGAGCTCATGGGAGCACTGCTTGAGCCCAGCAAGCAGTACGGTCGTGGAGCGGTCGGCGACACTTATGCGTAATGAGTGAATCCCAATGACAGGAACTGCTCTACCATCGGCGACACGGATGTTTGACAACGTGGGCGTTGTGAGGACCTTCTTCAAGCAATGACGAAGCTCTGAACGGATCACATATATCTGTGCGCCTGTGTCGACGTCAGCGTGGTGCGTCATTAATGTTTGATTAGATGCATGAATGAACGTTTGCTCTGTGCGCATGTGTTGACTGACAGTATATATGTGCCTGCGTTCTGTAAATAAAAGAGTTGCGAGTAGCACCCTGTCCCGTTTTCTTCTCTTGTGTGTGTCTCTTTATTTGGCGGCTTCATATTTTATAATGGAGAGCAGCGACGCGTACACCGTCCACTTTAACATCTATTAGGTTATGTCTAGTCGGCAGTGCGGTCAGGAGATCTTGCGGACAGGTCGGTAATGCAGCTGTTACATATTGTGCTCCGAAAAAGAGGTGAAGAAGACGAAGTTAGAAGCGAGCGTCGACACGAGCGCGCGCCTGCATTTCTTTAGTTGTTTTTGCAAGCGTCAAATAAACAACACGTTTTCTACTCCGACTCCGCTCGAGAACGAAGGGAAACAGAACAAAGAGTCGTCGCGGCAGTAATAGACTCGGACTATAGGGAAATCGCTTGCGCGTCGGCACGGGATTGTATGGTAACCGAGGGAGAGGAAATGGCTGTTGCTCTAGCAGCTGTGGAGGGCTATCGCACAAATAGATCCCTTACAATTCTAACAGATTCCAAGGAAACATGCCGAAACTACATTAACGGCAGAATCGGTCAAAAAGCGCTCCAAATCTTCCTCCGCGCTGGCCGACAGAATAAACGCATTAAACACACCATCTTTTGGATGCCGGGGCACACTGAGATTGAGGGCGACCAAAGGGTTGATAGAATCGCTCGCGAGCACACAAACAGAGCGGACCTAAACAGAGTTCCTGAGGATTTGATGACAGTGATCCCAACGCACTCTGACATACTGAATTACCATAGAGGGACGAGGATCAGATATCCCCCGCCTCACAATACACTCACTCAACAACAGCCAGTTTACTGGCGAAAGCTGCAGACAGGAACTTTCCCAAATTTACATATACTAAGCAAAATGTTCCCAAGTCAATACAGGGACACATGCCCGTGGTGGGGCGCAATACCCACGCTTTATCACATCTTATGGGAGCGTAATGCGAATAAGGCATTCCACAAAATAGAAAATCCGAGTGCGGAGCAGCGGGAGAGCATGCTCTCCAGCGGCAACCATGGCTTCCAACGGAGGCTGGTGCATCATGCCCGAAGAGCAGCCATGCTCAGTGGTGCCCTGGAATAGGGGCGCCAACCATGCAGGCCGGAGGTCGTCATCAACCAATAGAAGATGAAGACATCCGGCCTGACCACTGAATTACTCTTTCTAGAGCAATGAATTTTAATTCCTCCTCCTCGACTCCACTTCCTGGTTTTTAACAGTATGGTGCCGTGACCAGGATTTCAGATCTATAGTTGAAAACTCCTGACGATGAAGCGAGCTCCCTGGAGAGGACGACCGACCGATGCGATCGACGCGACGACGGTGCGACAGAATGTAAGAACGATCCACGTCATCACGAGGCCTCCGATTCCCGTTGACGACATGGAAAGACTACGACGGAAGTGTGCTACCGTTCGAGCGGCGGTCACCAGGATCATCAATGACAACGTTTATGCAGACGGAAACAACACCATCTGGTGAGCTGACCGGCCATCTTAACCTATTGAAGATAAGGGAAACTATGCTTACGGGCCTTGATAACCAAGTAGAAGAGCATGGGCCGTATAACGTAAAACAATTCCAATATGTTTTTATTCCAATCTCATGCCGTCAAATTTGCGTAACTGCCGGCGCAAGCATCGGGGGTCACCCGCAGGGTTGTCTGAACATACCAATCAAATGCTCCCCTCGTTCATAGGAGGTCACTTTTATTTGCTTAAGAAACGAATGACATTGCCTGCACTGAGCGGCTTGTGTTATCTAATTGGCTGACAAGAGGCGAAGAACAAGCTCAAGTGGAGAGGGATTAGATGGGACCGACCCACTGCACTGAATATCGATAACCGGACGGAGAGGGTGGTGCCGGCGTCTGCGATCGGTCCGCTTTCTTTTACTTAGCTTGCGGCGGCTTGCCAAAAACGCGGCGGCATGCAACGTAAGCTTAAGAATGACGCTAAAACGGATCCTCAGCAAAGAACAGTTGTGAGAACGAGGTAGTAAACGTGCCGAACGTTCTCGAAAACGTTACACGGCCACGCAAAAAGTTTTATTAGACGCAAATAAACCCATCCTTTCCGGCAGGGGCGAGTAGCCAGCGCCGGAGCGATCGGCGACAGTGACGTAACCTTAGAATTCTCTTACTTTATTTGAATAAAAAA
The DNA here is from genome assembly GCF_050947875.1 of Dermacentor variabilis. Lineage (NCBI taxonomy): Eukaryota > Metazoa > Arthropoda > Arachnida > Ixodida > Ixodidae > Dermacentor > Dermacentor variabilis. The sequence goes on from NW_027460302.1 coordinate 16,254,628, forward strand.
TGTAACCTAAAATTTACCCTAAAAAAATTACGTGCCATCATCGCTAGAATAAAAAAACAAGTGTCCTTCTAGCGCCTAAGAGACACGAAGTGAACGCCTTTTACAGCCTTCATCCTTCTTAATCCTCCTTAACACTCCTTAATCCCCCTAATTCAACCTAACCCTATCACTAATCAATAATTAAATATGCAAATCATTATTCATCTTTCATACACGGCTGGACATGCTTTGGTTCGCTTCTGGCCTTCTTTGTATCGTGTGATATGTTCTGTACCTCACCACACGAGCTTGAAGCACGGAGATCTAAGGTTTTTGCCTTAAAAATTACATTTTCTTTTCGCCAGCATAGAAACACATGAGGTTCCCCGCTCAAAGCTAAGCTGAGCTAGCACAAGCTTTTCACGCAAGCGACAAGAGCTAAAGAAGCCTGTTTTAATGAATACAAACCCTAATCAGTAATCAGCTGCCCACATTTGAACTGTGCTGCTGCTACGGCTCAATAAAAACAAGCGCAGCAGCCCGCTTGCCGACGCTGTGGAAACACGGCGTGATACGAACCAGATGGTGCCGCAGCATGGATGGATGGATGGATGTTATGAGCGTCCCCTTTGGCACGGGGCAGTGGGTTGCGCCACCAAGCTCTTGTAATTATACTCCCTAATCTCCTGCCTAGGTTAAAGAATAAAAAAAGAAAGAAAACACTGTGAACTTCCACAATCAAATTTTGGGATCCCCTATTGTGAACTGTGCTTTTGTTCATCTCCGTTGTTTTTCGTTTCCCTACTTTTCTTCCACCAATCCTCCGCTCGCCTCTTACTCATCAGCAGCAAAGATAGATGGATGGATGAATGGATGGATGGATGGATGGATGGATGGATAGACGGACGGACGGAGGGACGGACGGACGGACGGACGTACGTACGTACGTACGTATGAATGTATGTATGTATGTATGTATGTATGTATGTATGTATGTATGTATGTATGTATGTATGTATGTATGTATGTATGTATGTATGTATGTATGTATGTTATGAGCGTCCCCTTTGGTACGGGGCGGTGGGTTGCGCTGCCAAGCTCGTGTTATTATACAGCCTAATCTCCTACTTAGGTTAAACAAGAAAAAAAGAAGAAAAAAACTATGAACTAGCCCACAACCAAATTTTGTGATCCCCTATTTCGAACTGTGCTTTTGTACGTATCCGTTTTTGTCATTTCCCTACTTTTCTTCTACAAATCCACCTGCACTGCAGCGCTCCTAGCAGCAGCCGCGGGCCTTCATTGCATCCGGTGCCACCCGGGAGGCCAAGGACGGTACACTAGTTAATATATTCTAGGCACTACAGCTATAGTGTCTAGCATATAGTTTCCCACGAAACAGTGGTGCTTAGAATGTACTGGCCATTGTACCGTCCGCGGCCTCCCGGTTGGCACTGGATGCATTGAATGCCTGCGGCTGCCGCTAGGAGCGCTGCAATGCACGTGGTGCTGTTAGTGCTATTAGTGCTATTAGTGCTATTAGTGCTATTAGTGCTATTAGTGCTATTAGTGGGGTTAGTGTGCGTGTTTTGTAGGAAAGGGAGCGTGGCCGCGTGGTTTGAGCGCGTACGAGAGCGTGTCATACCTTCGGTCTCCGTGGCAGCGATTGTTTTGGAAAGAGTGGCGAGAGTTGCTTTGTGACATTTTGAGGATTTGGATCCTGTCCGTGTCGGTCTTTGCTAAAAGGCACGTGCTCTGCATTGATATAATATTATAGTATTTGCATCAGGAGTAGCATTACTATAGTGTTGTAGTATCTGCAAAAAGCCCTGCAATACATGGCGAGAAAGACGGTAAAGCAAGCAGTGCGCGGAGGGTCCCTCAAGGCAGATGAGGAGACGGATGCGAATAGAGAGAGCATAGAATCAACCGGCACACAATGTGATGTCGATACTAGGCTGCAGAAAATGAAGGCTTTCCAGGAAGAGCTTCTCAAACAGGTGCAAGAGCTCAAAAATGAGCTAAACAGGGAGCGTGATGCACGAAAGGTAGTTGGAAAGAGACTTGACACAGCCGAGGAAAAGCTGGACAGGGCCGCCATTGTGAACGAGAATGTGCGTGACAATGGAACGCAGACCCTCGACGCGACAGGCCAGGGAATGTCAACGAAATACGTGGAATGCATGCAGCGTCATGAAGCATTAGCTGGAAAGAGCGGCACCTACCTTGAGGCTACCACGCGGAAAAAGCAGCAGCCCAGGGGAGAATGCCCCTTGTCGAATCCGAATCACTCGGAAAATGACAAAGGGAAGCAGGGAGAGGTAGGAGAGAGTGAAAGGGTGATTATCGCTAACGACTCAAACCTGGATTGATGCTCAAAAGCAATTGTGGAGAGGGTGAAAGGCGACAAAAGAGTGGCGGTAGGCACATTTCCAGGGCGGACACTGGGTACAGTCATGGAGTGAGCAAAAGAAAAGCTCGCGGAAAATGCCCACTTGCGCAACCTTGTCATAGTGGCAGGTGGGCTAAATGACGTCCAAAACAGGAAAGGGCCAGGACTAGCCCAGCGCTTGGCGAAGGGGGTGGACGACTTACGCGAGCTATCCCCTCAGGTACAGATCGTGCTGTGCACGGTACCGGAGGTGCCTATGCGTGACAGTCACGTAAAAAGAGCCGTAGTGGCTGCTAATGAGGCAATATGGAAAATGAGCCGAGAGAAAGGCTTCGAGGTTGTCGAAGTAAACAGGGAAGTGAGAAGTTGTGGTGGTTTTAAACGAGACGGGATTCACTTCAATTACAGGCTGGCACGAGAAGTGGGCTGGCGACTTGGAGGTCGCGTTGTTGCTTTCTCAGGGAGCCCGCGGGCGCTCAGGAGGTCAGAGTAGATAATAATGAAGAAGGTCCTCTAGGGGAACATCAGAACACCAGCGCTCTCGATAACAGAAAAAGGAAGACAGCAAGAAAAAGAGCTCGCCATGCAATAGACTACATAAACATGCAGGGCGACAGAGGAAAGGAAAAGTGGGCAGAAATTGAGGAGCAGTTACATAGAGAACAAATAGGGGTGTATGTGGTTACAGAAACGCACCTTAGAGACTCAGAAGAGCCGCCAGTTATTAAGAATTATGTATGGGAAGGGTGCAATAGAACTAAGTCGGAAAGAAAGGGAGGGGAGTCTGAATGCTCATCCATCACGGAGCCAAATGGAAAAGAGTAAATTCACAATGTCAAGAGCATCTTTGGTTATCAGGTACAATCAGTGGGAAAGAAACTCTGCTGGGCGTTACGTATTTCTGAACCGGAAACAATTGCACAAAAAAGTATAAAGAGTTCGTGCAATGCATAAGCGCTTATTAAGGGTTTCGGGAATAGTGCTGAAATTGTGCTATAAGGTGAAATGAATGCTCACATACAGGATTTAGATGCCTATACCGACAATAACGGGAAGTCAATGCTAGACCTTTGTGAGCAACATAACCTCGTTATCGTGAACACAGGGCCTAAGTGCGAAGGGCAGATCACGTGGGAAGTGAGAAACCGGCAATTACCATTGATTACTGTCTGATGACAGAAGGAATTCATGATAAGTTGAGAGAAATGGTTATTGATGAGGAGGGGCATAGCAGCATAGGGAGTGGCCATAAACGCATCATTTTAAACATGGTATATGTAGTTGGGAAAGAGAGCAAGGTCAGCAATATGGCCAGTCCAAATTTGAACGCTGAACAAATAGCAAATATATTCACTAGAGTTGAGGAAGAACTTGGCAAATGGCCAAGTAAAAGTGGGAATATGGTGAGCTTCTAAGTGTAATAACGACAGAAATACGGAAGAGATACAACATGTTCGTTGGAAAAGAAAAAGAAGCCGAAAAGCTGGTGGAACAAGGAGATACGAGAAGCGATCGCCGAACGAGAGAAAGCATCTCGAGAACACAGGCAGGCAAAGAAGGCGCAGTTGCCGCAGCACGAATTAACCAGTAAATGGGAAATATATATATAGAGAAAAAGTCTATGGTTCAAGTACTGGTGCAAGCAAAATTAAAAAATGAAAGTGGACGTTGGTTGTCAGAAATACGTGAGAAAAAGAATGCCGCACCTAGAATATTTTGGAACCACATAAAATTATTAGGCAGGAAGTCAACAACAATACAACAACATATCCTAGACGAAGATGAAAACAAACTGGAAGGAGAAGCAGCAATAAATTACATCCGAAAATTAACAGCCGAATCTTTCCAAGGCAACGACGAGGTTGTACTTGAAGAAAAAAAAGAGCATGAAAGAGATCCAAGTGGTAAAGTAGCTGGTACTGACAAAGTTAAATGGGAAGAAAGCGGAAGAGAAAATTCCTAAGCGCACAGCCACAGGACTAGAGGAAGTTCCCCTTAGGCTGATAAATGAACTAGGACCAAAAAGTAAGGAAGCTCTGGTGAAAGCAGTGGAAAAAACTTTAAAAGATAGGCGAATACCAGACAGTTGGCGACAAATTACTGCCCCTCCAGCAAACGGTAAACGATATTGAGGAATCGGTGAGTCTGTTATCAACCAAGTACGACAAAATTCTTGAGACTGTTGCGAAGCATGACAATGAAGTAAAGGCGCTCAAGAACAAAGTTTTCAAAGTAGAGGAGCAAAACATGAGCGCATAATTGCTTTCAATGCGCTCCTCAGTAAATGAACTTGAGTAACAACGAGTGTCTTAAAGATAAAATGAATGTCCTTTCATCAACACTGCAACTTACCCCTTTGACTCGACAAACTGTTACCTCGATGCGCCGGCTTCAGACCAGAGGCGACAGGCCTCCCGGCATTATCATAAGCTTTTCGAACCAGTCAACAATGGAACAACGGCTGAACAAAAAGACAGTTTTGTCAGTTGCTCAGCATGGAAGGTTTATTACGGAAAAACTGACGGCGCAGAATCGAATGCTTCTGAGGGCTGCGGAATAATGGGCGCGTGTAAATAATTTTCGCTTTGCATGGCACCGCGTTGGAAAAGTGTTTATAAGAAAGAGTGAGGGCGATCGCGCACACTTGATAAGATCGGCTGCAGATCTGGATAAGATCGCTTGTTGAGCTCAGGAGTGAAAGTAAGTTGTAGTTGAAACGATGACGTTGGGACACTCGAACAAAATGTTTTCCTCAGATCTTCATGATAGTGTAAGCTGGATCGATTAGTTGCACGCATATCAACTGCCAGTCGGCGAAAAATAAAAAGGATGAACTTGACTTGTTTTTTCAGCAGCCTATACTTTCGTTTTCAATTCATAATTGTTTGTGAAACGTGGTACAGTGATTGTAAGGTCCCCTGGTGTCTGCCAAAGTACGAGTGCTTTATACTATCAAGAATGAATTCGCGCGGTGGCGGGGTTAGCCTAATTGCTTGCGATTCATTTAGTGTTCACTGTGTTCAATAATTTTTTTGTGTTAATGATGACTGCGAGGTATTGTCTGTGTTAAACGCGCGCACTGTTTATCTGTTATCTACGGACCACCCCTAGGCAATCTCCAAGGCTTTTTTCTCTTTCTCGATAAATTCTTAAAATTCATTGTTGAATTATAGTATAAATTAATTTGTGTTGGCGATTTCAATATAAACACGCTGGTTGACCGCAATATCACACGTGATTTTGAATTGCTTTTTATAACGTATGGATGTTCCAATGCTATCAGTACTCCTACCAGCATTACCTGCGATACGTCCACATGCCTTGACTTGTTTATTACTAACTACGGATCAAACAGTGTTAAATGTGGCACTATGTCATACAGCTTGAGTGGTCACATACTGGTATTCCTCACTGTCAAACCGAAAGATAAAAACATCACCACAACGAGTTTGCTTCTCGCAAATCATAACTGAAGAACGGCTAGTGCGCTTGCGCGACGGCTGACGTCACGTATGGTCGGGGACAGCGCTGCCGCTACGAGTGCCTGATCGCGCTTACGGTGCTTTTCTGGAAACATTCATCTCTTATAATGGCAAACATTTTCCTTCCTGTCCTAAAGTATCCGCTCCATCAAGGATACGTAAACCCTGCGTAACTATTCAATTATTTAAAAAAATAAAGAAGGCAAAGTTATTCAATAAATTCATCACATCTCACGATCCTGATTATTTAAGAGAGTTTGAATCATTGCGCTATGGCTTAACTAAGGAATTACTTCCTGCGAAAACTACATTTTATAAGCAATCTTTCGCATCGTGCAGCCACGATAGCAATGAGATATGGTACTGGCTTAATTCTTTGCTGAATAGAGTGCCCAATTTAGCGAGAACGTTGCGTATAATTTCTGATGGAACGTACATACCTGAAGAGAAGTTGGCTGACTGTTTTAATAATTATTTCAGTAACCTACCGAAATGCAATATGAATGACAACGCATGCCGTTTTATTACAACGAACTGTGTGCATTCGATTCTTTTCCATTCCACATACACTTCACAAGTAATTTTACTGTTCTCCGCACTAAATAATATCAACTCTTGCGATGCTGATAAGATTAAAATCAAGCCTGTGCAATTTGCAATAGATATAATCGCTCCAGTTCTAGCCCATACTTATAATATCTGCCTTTCTACCGGTGTGTTCCCGTATAAAATGCAGATGGCAAAAGTAGTTAAACTGTTCAAGAAAGGTAACAAAACGGCCTTATCTAATTATACACCCGTGTCTATAATTATAGACCCTATCTTTTCCAAGTGACTGGAAAAATTAATTTTTTACAAAATGTCAGACTTTCTGGACAAGCACAACTTGATAACTAAGCATCAGTACGCTTTCTGGAAAGAAATATGTCAACACAGCTAGCTTTGCTTCAACAGAAGGAACTAATTCTACATAATTTGAGGAACGTTTTGCTAACATTTGGAGTATTTGTCGACTTTTCAAAAGCCTTCGATTCTATAAATCCTGATCTCTTGCTTAGTAAGTTAAACCACTGTAGTATACGCGGCGTTGCACTTGACTTGATTAGGTCGTATCTTGGCCATACACAGCAGTTTGTACAAGTAAATAGCTTTAAATTTGTAAGATCGGTCGGTCAAGGTAGGTGTACACCAGGGCAGTATTTTAGGGCCCCTCCTCTTTAATATCTTTGTTAACGATTTAGTAAACATTGATGTTGATACGCATTAAGTAATCTATGCTGATGACATTACGGTATTCTTTTAATCTAATCGTTTTGCCCAATTAATTACAAGAGCTAATGCAGTTTTGAATAAGCTATACACATGGCCATTTGACAACGGTTTGTCTAAAATAGAAGTGTTAACTGCTGGGCTAGTTGGTGATCTTGCATACTAAAAAGATTTTGAGCCAAAACAACACACACAAGAAAGACACACAGAAGCGCCCATGGTGTCGTCGTCTTTCTTGTGCGTGTTGTTTTGGCGCAAAGTCTTTTTGGTATGTTTGACTATTTATTCGCAAAAAACAAAGGTGATCTTATTTCATGCTAAGAACACGCAAATTACTCTAAAGGAAGATTTGCTGATGCACAATTCTAAAATTGAACTTGTACATTCGGTAAAATCGCTAGGTGTGTTTTTTTATCATACTATGACCTGGCATATCCAGATAGATTTTCTTCCTAGTAAGCTTTCAGAAATAACCGCAATTTTTATCCCTTGAACTATCTTCCTCGGTCTATTAAATGCTTGATATATAATTCACTTTCTCTCAGCCATTTAGATTATTGTCTTGTCTGGTCTACCACTTCTGAAACAAATATAAACAGGCTGCACATAATGCAAAAGAAGGCTCCTTGCGCTATTAATAATTAATTTTTAATAAATAATAATTAATAATTATTAGTAATTAATTTCTATTACCCTCAAGGCCAGGCGGCATTGCAGAGGGGAGTGGTATGAACAGTTTCAAAAGGTTACAAGAATGCAGTATGTTGCAATAAAAAAGAAGAAATAATCATTGCTGATATTATACAATGTTAGCTAAGGTACAAGGGAAAGGAACATAAAGTCAGGTTAGGAAAACCAGATAGTAATATTGTTTGAAGTAGTAATATTGTTTGGAGAGTACAATATAGCTGCTACTTATACAATATTAGCTAGTGCTAGTTTAAAGGCATCGCTATCTGTAATAATAGTAACGATGTCTGGTGGAAGGTAGTTCCCTTCCCGTGTTGTTCGCGGAAGAAATGACTGAAAAAACTTTTGGTGTGACGCGATACAAACCCTACTCTGATGGAATGGTCAATGCGATGAGAGGCATAGATTGGGGGCGTAATTAAATCAATTCGTAGCACAGGGTGATAGTATAATTTATGAAACAGAGCTAGTCGGGATATTTTTCGGCGATAAGCCAATGGCGGTAAGTTGAGGTTAGGTTTGATAGTGCTTATGCTTGCAGTTCTATTATAGATAGAAAGAACGAAACGAACCGAATTATTCTGAACAAGTTCAAATATCGGACAAGTTCAACAGCGCACAGATGAAACGCATACCTGTTACCTTCCGTCGAGAAAACCCTAAAGGTCTGCAATGGCCCCGTTCCTGTGTTAAAAAAGAAAAAAAAAACGTTTTGGTGTCTAAGCATAAATGCTCGGAGCATAGCAAACAAAATTGCCGAATTAGAGAGTATCGTAACTGCCCACAAACTCCATGTTCTAATAATAACATAAACCTGGTTGCATAGTGATATCACCGACTCTGAAATAACACCTCGCGCTTACGGAATCTACAGACATGACAGGGATTCCCATGGCGGCGGCGTTGCAATTCTCTTCCAAGAAACAATGAGTGTTGCTACGATGCCTGATATTACAGGAATTGATTGTGTTGTGAAAATTTTTCTTGACGAGTGTAATCTAATCATCGGAAGGTCCTATCGGCCTCCAAATTGCGACACCACCTTCTTTGAAAATCTTAATGAGTTCTTGTGTGCGTATAAGAATAAGCGCTGCGGTATCCTACTTGCGCGTGATTTTAATGTTCCTTCTGTAAACTGGAATAACGATTTCCCTCAGCCCCTCTCAAGTGCTTCTGCACCTTTTGTAGATATCGTAGTGCTTCACAACCTTTCACAGTTTGTCAAAGAACCTACCCGTATTCAAAACAAGACACTATTCATTTTGGACCTTTTCCTTGCAAATATTGCCGTAGTCCGCCGCAACCCACAAATTCAGGTTTTCCAAGGTATATCGCACCACCAAATGGTATACCTGACGTTCGAAGTGAATTTTGCTCCACACATTGAAAAACAAGATAGAATTCTCCCAGATTTCTCCCGTGCCAGTGATATTGATGTATTGGATCCCTAGATGGCGCTTTTTCAGAATTTCATGCCATGTGTGAATCAAACGAACATTCTATTGATGATCTATGGGGCTACTTCAAGTTCCTGGTTCTGAAGTGTACCCGTGATTTTGTACCTGTGAAGCGAAAAGTGCTGCGGAAGCGCAATCCTTGGGTAACAAAATAAATAGTACGAATAGAGCGGTAACTGAAAAAGGCAAGACAACAACTCAAGCAGCGCCCAACTGTTCCCGCAAGTGATCGGCTTCTTGGCTTGCGTACAATATTAGCTGATAAAATAAAGAAAGCAAAAGAATACTATCAAAAAATAGCACTAAAAATTTTCTCGTCTCATCCCCAGGAGAGTTCTAGCAGCACTTATCGCCAAAAAAGAAAGCTGCACCCAGCTGCACAAAGGGGGCACGTCACCGCATCAAACACGGTCATGCCAACACCGCTCTCTGTGCAGGCTGTCCTGATATGGACCGTCTCGACGTTGCCGTTTTGCTTCGCTGGCTTGCTGATACCCGATCAACACCGCCCTATCAAGCCACTCCACCTCCCGCCTCTGATTCAGGACGTCGCAGAAGCTGGCGCTTTCCCGCTTTTTCCCGCCTGGAATGAGCCTTTCATCTGGCAACCGGCTGCAACGGAATGCCTACTTAATCCACGTCTGCACCGGCTCGACTTGGGGCACGTCACCGCATCAAACACGGTCATGCCAACACCGCTCTCTGTGCAGGCTGTCCTGATATGGACCGTCTCGACGTTGCCGTTTTGCTTCGCTGGCTTGCTGATACCCGATCAACACCGCCCTATCAAGCCACTCCACCTCCCGCCTCTGATTCAGGACGTCGCAGAAGCTGGCGCTTTCCCGCTTTTTCCCGCCTGGAATGAGCCTTTCATCTGGCAACCGGCTGCAACGGAATGCCTACTTAATCCACGTCTGCACCGGCTCGACTTGGGGCACGTCACCGCATCAAACACGGTCATGCCAACACCGCTCTCTGTGCAGGCTGTCCTGATATGGACCGTCTCGACGTTGCCGTTTTGCTTCGCTGGCTTGCTGATACCCGATCAACACCGCCCTATCAAGCCACTCCACCTCCCGCCTCTGATTCAGGACGTCGCAGAAGCTGGCGCTTTCCCGCTTTTTCCCGCCTGGAATGAGCCTTTCATCTGGCAACCGGCTGCAACGGAATGCCTACTTAATCCACGTCTGCACCGGCTCGACTTGGGGCACGTCACCGCATCAAACACGGTCATGCCAACACCGCTCTCTGTGCAGGTTAGTTATTTACCGCATGCTTGTTGCACCCGTACAAGCAATCCCTTTTTATTTGCGGTGTCGTGCCCACTTGAGTATATCGATTCTTGCCGCAAATTGATGTACCAAAGTTGCTTACACTTCATCAATGCCTATGTTGTTCACCTCTTGCTTGTCCTCTCCGGCGACGTTGAACTAAACCCAGGACCCGTGACCCTAGAATCAATCGCTGAGGCGATATCGCGTCTTGAACAATCACAAAACACTGTACTCACTGAGCTTTCAAACATACGTAGTGCTCAGACTAGCATCGAAAATCACGTGAGCACTCTTTCCCTGAGGGTTGATGCTTTAGAAAATATAGTACACACAGGTCAAGCAGGCGGAAAAACTTCAGAACCAGGCTGGAACGATGAAGTTACTAGGCTTTCCTCCGAGATTAAAAACCTCACAGAGAAGTGCGATGACGCAGAAAATCGGTTGCGCAGGTCGAACTTGATCTTCTTTGGTATCACAGATGCGGCCGGTGAAACCTGGGAGCAATCGGAGGAGCATGTAATCTCTTTCTGCTCGGAGCATCTTGGTGTGTCGATAAATGCTGATGATATAGAACGTGCGCATCGAATGGGCCGCTTCCAAGAATCAAAAAACCGCCCAATCATTGTCAAACTGGCACATTTTAAGGTGAAGTCAAAAATTCTGACAGCAGGGCCGAAGCTGAAGAAATCAAAATTTTCTGTTCGTGAAGACTATTCTGCGCATGTTCGGTTAGCCCGGAAAAAATTGTACTCTTTTGCTAAGGAAAGGGACGCCACGTTCAAAATACGGTACGACAAACTGGAGATCGACAAAAAACAATACATATATGACGCCAATACGGATCGCGTAATCGAACTTTCGTCATAGCGATCACCACCCGCTTCCAAGGTTCCTTATAAACAGCTAGCTCAGCCTTCGCAAAGCTCACACGTCACTCCATCTTATCGTAAAATGGCTGTCATGTTCACGAACGTTCGCAGCTACTTACCAAAGAAGGAAGCTGTGGAAGCGCTTCTTGATGATAATTGCTCGGATATTGCGGTCTTTACCGAGTCGTGGCTTACCGCAGACATTCAGGACAGTGAGCTGCTAGAGGCTAGTAGAACGTTTAGTGTCTACAGACTTGACAGAGCTGGCCGAAGAGGAGGTGGTGTCCTGATTCTCGTTAAATCAACGGTAGTCTCACACTTGGTACCCGTCCAATGCAGCCTTGAACTACTATGTATTAACCTGTCCCTTAAATTTGGTAACACCTTGCTTATCGCCTGCTACCGTCCGCCAGATTTAGATTGCTCTTTTGTTGATGAGCTGTATTCTGTCCTTTTCCACCTCCAAACCCGCTTTCCGCGAGCGAACTTGGTACTATGCGGAGACTTTAATTATCCGGATATAGACTGGGAACTGTTATCAGCATCTTCTCGTCAGTCGAAGCAATTTATTGACTTAATTCTCACCTTTAATCTGTTCCAGTCTGTTAGAATCCCAACCCGTGGTACCAACATCCTTGATCTAGTATTTGTCTCAAAGCCTGAGTTATGTCAGTCTCTCTCGTGTGCTAGTAGTGGCCTTAGTGACCACAAACTACTATTTTTTGATTTGGCTATTCCCATTCCCACCCGCAAGCCATCTTTAAAATATATTCGCGACTATAACAAAGCCGACTATGCGCAAATTAACCTTGAACTAGAGGCGTTTCTTTCTCACTTTAGTAAAACTGCTCACAACCGAACCGTTAATAGTAACTGGTTACTTTACAAGCAAAAAATACTTTCGCTCATGGAAACATATGTCCCGCTGATCTGTATTCGCGGAGATGCTGATAAGCACTGGTTTTCTAACGGCCTTCGACGGTTGTTAAGGAAAAAAAAACGACTTTTCCGAGCTGCGAAAAATTCTGCCTCCGCTTCAAAATGGGACAAGTACTTTGAATGCCTCCGGGGTTATACCAATCTTTTGAGGCATTCCAAAAAGAAATTTTTCCATAAAGACTTGCATAACATTATTCGGAATAACCCTAAAAAGTTCTGGAACATCCTGTTGCCAAACCGAAACTCGCCTCAAAATATAATCTTGCACGACCAAGATGGCTCGCACGTCGCCGCAGAAGACTGCGCAGATGTCATGAACACTTACTTTTCTTCAGTTTTTACTCGGGAACCAGTGCTAAACGTACCCAGCTATCCCAGTCATAATTTCAGCCAGATGCCTCCAATTTCCATTTCAGTCGAAGGCATAGCTAAACTCATTGATAACTTGAAGCCATCAAGCGCTCCCGGGCCGGATGACATAACAACCAAGATACTAAAAGGTACAAGAGATATTTCATGCCAGATATTACAAATAATTTTCAGTCAATCACTTTCAAGTTCAGCAATTCCAAATGACTGGACATTAAGTAAGGTTGTCCCGGTTTTCAAGGCTGGTGACCGCTCTGATCCATCAAACTATCGACCAATTTCATTAACATGTATTGCTTGTAAAATGCTCGAACACATCATATACTCACAAGTCTCCTCTCACCTGGACAGGAACTCCTTCCTCTTTACCAAACAACATGGATTCCGCTCTGGATTTTCGTGCGATACCCAGCTTTTCGAGTTTACTACCGACCTTCACCTGAACTTAGATTCATCTTTTCAAACTGATATCATCTACCTGGATTTCTCTAAGGCCTTTGACCGGGTTCCACATCAACGTCTTATGGCTAAACTCTCCTCTCTCTCTCTGGATCCCTTAATATTGTCATGGATTTCTTGCTTCCTCTCAGACCGCACCCAGTTTACTGTTATCGGCAACCACCGCTCCAAAACCTCCAAAGTCATTTCAGGCGTACCGCAAGGCTCTGTCCTTGGACCACTCTTATTTTTAGTCTTTATCAACGACCTTCCTACAAATATCTCCTCCACAATTCGCCTTTTCGCTGACGATTGCGTTCTTTATCGTCGCATAACTACCACCTCTGACCAGAGACTCCTCCAGAAAGACCTTGATATAATAGAAACTTGGTGCACCACCTGGCTGATGAATCTAAACATATCCAAATGCAAGAGCATGCAAGTATCTCGAAAGCTTTCCACCTTTAACTTTTCATACTCGTTAAACTCCACTGCCATATCACGTGTTGAATCGTACCGATACTTAGGTGTTGTTATCACTGACAAACTCAACTGGTCTGAACACATCACGAAATTAGTGGCAGAGACATCCAAAACACTTGGTTTCATTAAGCGTGCCCTTTCTTTATCCCCCAGTTATATCAGAAAACTCGCCTATGAGACGTACGTTAGGCCGAAACTTGAATATGCCAGCTCAATATGGAGTCCTCACCAGCAATATCTAATCGAATCACTTGAAAGCATTCAGAATCGGGCTGCTCGTTTCATCGTTTCCGAATATAATAGACGGGTTAGCATTAGTGCCATTAAATCATCCATTAATCTTGAATCGTTAGCTCATCGAAGAAAGATTTCACGGCTATGCCTGTTTCAAAGTCTATACTATAATCGCCCTGACCTGAGAAGCACCCTTTTAGTGCCACCCATACGGACATCACGACGTCTTTTCAATTCTATGAGTGTACAACGCATAACTGGTTCGACAAACACATTTAATAAGTCTTTCTTACCATTGGCGATTGAAGAATGGAACTCGATTCCAGAACCATTAGTCAATGAACGTGACAACTCAAAATTCAGGCAGCTAATATCGGCTCACTTTGCCAAATAATCTCATAATCGGTAAACATTTCCTGCTTTTCTCGTATATCCAACCCGTATTTCACTTTGTGGCTCTTCCTTAAGATGGGACATAACATATATGTCACATTTTCTGCTTTGACTTGTGTGTATATATATGTGTATTGAATTGCATTTTTGTATTATATTCAATATTGTATTGAATTGAATTTTATATTGAATTGTATTGCAACCTTTTTATTCAATTGCAAACATATGCGGAGCTCAACTGCTTGCGTGTTCTTTGCGTCTTTGCCTTCAACCACGGTTCCATAACAATGTATAACGTTACTTTGCCTGTTTGTCTTTTTATTTCGCTTTATAATTATATGACCATGTGAATACTTCTCTTGTTAACCCCCCCCTTATGTAATGCCCAATAGGGCCCTTAAGGGATAATAAATGATGATGATGATGATGAACTCTGTATCGCTGATACCTTTTTAACCGACAGTGCTGAAACCGCAGCTGCGCTCAACCGATATATTTGCTCCGTGTTTACGCGTGACGACGGTGTCAGCCCACAGTTCCCTAGCTATGAACACATTCTACCGATTGGTGATGCCACAATTACTGAGGAAGGTGTGTTAGCACTTATGCTTAACCTCGACGCTAAAAAATCGCCCGGAGCTAATGGAATCCCGAATGCATTTCTTTCCCGGTACGCCGAATGGTGTTCAAAGTATTTAACCTTAATATTCGAGAAATCACTCTCATGAGCGGAAATTCCAACCGACTGGAAGCACGCGAAAGTCATACGCATACCAAAAACAGCAAATCCGTCTCTCCTCACATCATACAGGCCAATATCTTTACTATGCACATGCGCAAAAAGCCTCGAACACATAATTTTCAAGCACCATTTCTGCCTTTGACAACGAAATATGAGACGCAAGACAACATGGTTTCCGGCGAGGTTTTTCTACCGTAACTCAGCTCGTAGAAACAGTTCACGACTTAACGACCGGTTTAGATAGACACGGCCAAATTGACTTAATATTTCTCGATTTTGAAAAGGATTTGACCACGTCTCTCACTCCAAAGTACTTCTTAAACTCAAACCCATTTTAAAGAACGACGCCTTAGTTAACTGGATTAAAACATACCTCTCATTACAGAAACAAAGTGTTCAGGTCAACGATGCAGCTTCCACACCCGCAACTGTAGACTCAGGCATTCCATAGGGATCAGTGTTAGGGCCGCTCCTCTTTCTTATCTTTATCAACGACGTCATCAGTGACATACGAGTCAAGATATAGCTTTTTGCAGATGACTGCATTTTGTACAAAGTAATACGCGATTCAAATGATCAGGAAGCTTTAAACACCTCGCTGTCTACAATATAAACATGGTGCTCGAAATGGCAGATGACTATTAACCTCAAAAAGACTGTTGCAATGAATATTACTCGCAAAACGAATCCCTTAACCCCTACTTATAGCATTAACAACCAGTCTTTATCAATCGTGTCTACGTACAAACACCTGGGAGTAGTAATAACATCAGATCTTAGGTGGAATGAACATGTAACATACATTTATAATAAAGCAATGAAGAAACTAGGCTTTTTAAGGCGATCAATAGGAAACGCTTCACCTGAAATGAAACTTTTAGCATAAGAAACGTTCATCCGACTCATTCTAGGATACGCTGCCATTGTTTGGGATCCGCACACACCAACCGACATCACTAAAATTGAGAAAGTCCAAAGAAAATCAGCCAGGTTTATTTTCAATTCGTACAGCTGGCGCACATCCCCATCATCTCTGAATAAAGCATAGCGTTCATCCCTCCTTTTTACCAGTCAAATCATAATTGTGAAAATGTTTCTCTCATGTTGTTCGTTATGCAGATTCTTGTTCAGTGTCTGTTATCTTGTTTGATCTTATTTCATACTTGTTTTTTTTTTGTTCCAAATGCCTACTCCTGTCTAAGGCCTGGTAACAAGGCTGGCAGTACTTGTAAAATAAATAAATGAAAGAATTAATTGGGTTAACTTGGCATGAATCCCAAACAGCCGATGCATATTCTAATTTCGGGCTCATTAGGGTCATATACAGCAGTAATTTTAAAGTTGGCGGAGCGGAATAAAAATTTCGGCGCAAGTAACCTAACGTCCGGTTGGCATTGTTAATTATGTAATTAGTATGAAAAGCCCATGACAGGTTAGTCGTAATATCAACTGCAAGGTACTTATACTTTTCAACCGATTCAAGGGCAATGTTATCCAGGCAATACGTAGGTGAGGCATGAGCCTCTCGAGATTGCCTTATTACTTTGCATTTGTTAATATTGAGTTTCTTTAGCCATCTCTTACACCAGCTAGAAATAACGTTTAGATCGGCCTACAGTGCGGTGATGTCATTGGAGTTACATATTTTGCGAAAAACAGCGCAATGATCCGCAAAAAGGTGAATATTTGAGGATATATTGGAAGCAAGATCGTTAATATAGATAAGAAATAAAAGAGGACCTAGTACAGAACCTTGTCGTACACCTGAGCATACTTTAGTGAAGGCAGAGTTATGGTCGTTAGCACTGACGAACTGAAAACGATTGGTTAAAAAGCATTCTATCCATTTAAGAGGTTACAGTCAAGATTAAGAAGGCTCGTCAAGATTAAGAAGGTTCGTATAGTAATATCTTGTGACATACCTTATCAAATGCTTTAGAGAAATCTAGGAAAATGCAGTCGGCAAATGAGGATCTATCTAGAATGCATTGTAACTTGTGCATAAACAAGATGAGATGTGTTTCGCACGAATTAGTTCTCCGGAAACCATGCTGCGCTGACGCGAAAAATGAATTAGCTTCGAGAAAATTAACCAGATGACTATATATGATGTTCTCCAGCATTTTTCAACAAATGCTGGTGAGAGATATTGGTCTATAATTAGCGGCAGAAGATTTGACACCCGATTTGTGGATGGGAACCACCTTCCCAGTTTTCCATTCTACAGGCAAAGTAGATGCGTCCAGTGATTGTTCAAAAAGTTTGCTTAATATGATGGAACTGTGGGTAGATGTGCTCTTCAAAAATTTAGTACTTATATTATCGTAACCTGAGGCAGTCTGATATTTTAAATTATCAATGGGTCGTGCAACACCAGATGTATCAATGACGATGTGATCCATGACTGAGTAATTATACTGATTCATAAAAGGTAAATGGGAGCTAGATAGTGACGAGAAGTTTTTGTTGAGCTCGGTGTTTACAACCGAAGCACAAGAGTGAGCAGGAACAGGTTCACCGGAAGGATCATTCAATGTGATGCTTTTGTGGGCAGAAGGGTTAATTAGGCGCCAGAATTTGGATACATTGGTGCTTAGCAATGATGGAAGGACATTAGTTTGGAAGTTAAACTTTGCGACCTTCAATGTATTTACGTACTCGCATGAAGCAGTTTTATATTTTTTCCAGCGTGATTATCTCGGTGACTGATTGGCTAGTCGATAAAGGCGTTTTTTCCTGTTTGATATGGCTATTAATATGGATATTATACCATGATGCCTGGTGATTAGAAGTTATTGTGCAGACAGGAATGTATTTTAATGCTAGCCGGTCGACTTCGGCTGCAAACATGTCCCAGTTAGAATGGACAGAACTGTCATTAAAACCGTGAAGAAAGACTGCAATAAATTCAGCTAGCTCGTTATTTATGGCGTCATAGTTAGCTATATTGTAGTTGTGTACGGTTTTCTTCATTTTGCTAGTTTGTACAGAAGGTGCGGTAAGAGTAAAGGTGAGCACCGCATGATCACTGATACATGGTTGATGTATTACCGGAGAACCAAGGTCGGGGCTTGAAGTCAAGATTAAATCTAATACGTTCGCCAAGTTAGGTGATATTCTAGTTGGTTTGGTCACGAGCTGCGAGAGTGAAAAAACGGAGCACAAATCTAAGAAACTGCTTGCCTCGGTCGAAAACGGGGATAAACATGGTGGCTGTGTATTCCATGATACGTTTGGATAAAATTCCCAAGCAGAAACAACGGGGACGAAGAAAAACGTGTGTGAATGGTGTTAATCGTGTCATGGAGTTCGTCAAGGAATGTAGCTGTAACAGAAGGAGAACGATAGCAGACACCGAAGATAACTTTCATGTGGTTAAGAGGTACTGCGGCCCATAGGATTTCGAGGTTAGTTAGTACTTGAATGCAAGAAGATGGAATATGGGATGATATAGCCAGAAGAACACCACCTCCTCGACGCTCTGTTCGATCGTAACGGTATACTGCAAAATGATTAACGTCCTGAAAAACTTCGGAGTCGTGCACATGGGCCGGAAGCCATGTTTCGGTAAGTGCTATAATATGTGCACAGAACGTGTCAATAGCAGAAGAGAGTGAGTCATGTTTATCAAGTACACTTCTAATGTTAGTGAATAGGACAGTTAGGCGGCATTGTGAAGTACGGCCACTACCCCTCATTAACTCCTATCTTGAAGAGGCTTGTGCAGCGTTATCACCCGAGGCGGTGTCAAAGCGTTGCAGCTTAACCTCTTGAATTTCGTCTGCCTGCGTGTTGTAGCAAAAACATTAATTGTTTATGTATAACTTGTATCGGAGCTGGAATTTCGGTGCGTTTGGTTGAGCTGTGCCAAATTCAAGTAGCCTTTTGCGAGCAATACGGGTTGAGGCGCAGAAGTCTTCGACTACGGTAACGTTTTCTTTATTTAGGCGATTACGACAAGATAATATTTTTTGTTTTGTTTCGAAGTTTCCAAATTTGGCCATTACCGGGCGACACTTACTCGGTGAAAATTGGCCTAGGCGATGGGCGCTCTGAATTGTTTCCGGCGGGAGCGTGTCAAGTGCAGTCGTAAGTAAGCTTGTTAACTTCGATTCCATTTCGTCCCAGGTCTCCCTGCTGTCTGAAAGGCCATAAAAAATTAAATTGTCCTGCCGCGACATATCTTTAAAATCATCGAGACGTGACTACAGGTGGGAATCCCGACGGGACAGTTGTTTAACGGTATTTTGCATGGATGCCACTTCGTCAGTAAAACTTCCCAGCTTCTCGCAGTTATCTTCCAAAGTTTTAAGTCTCTGCTGAATGCCAGTGATTTTGGAATCCAAGTCCAAGTTTTTCTAGGCATTTTTTATAGCTTTGACGTCGGAAGCCAGATCGGCCTGAGCTTTGGAGCTTTGTACACCCCGTTCGCGCGCGTCTTTGAGCAAATGAAACAAAATGCTCATTTGCTCAGCAGGGTCATCCGGCAGGGATTGAAGTTATAAGGCGGCGTTAGAGTGTCCACCAGGCCTCGGGTTCGCCTCAACGTCTCCCGAGCACAAGAGCAAGATTAACATAGAAAAACACTCAGAAACAGTCTCGCAGAGCACCCGTGGGCACGGGACAAGCAGTGAAAATCAAGCATCCGATTTCTTAGCATGCAAGGAAAGCTCGTTACACACCTGCACAGAGAAGAAACGCAGATTTGCAGTCATTATGGTAGGACTGCTCCCGTGCCCACTGAAGCGGACGTGCGGGTCATTTATAAGCTTGGCGCAAGATGATGTCGTCGTCTGGACTGATAGACGAGTTGCATCGAAGGTAGCATGTGCATTTCGGCGGGGCCGTGGTCAGACGGTGTTGGCAGGCACCGCGGTTGCGCACAATCATGGAATGGCGCTCGAGGCACCCGCCAGTACAGGCACCATGTGACCCGCTTTCAGAATAAACCATACAATTTCCGTTCAGCTTATTTATTTCATAAACTTAAGACACCGAAAGTACAGGCCCTTCTAAGTATCGTTTAGTCCTCGCGTGTAAAAATGAACAGAAATATACATAAACTACATTACTGTTATGGCGATGAGCAAAACGAGAACAAGGTGAATGCAGGAGCCAGCGTTTCGACAAGTGGACTTGTCTTCTTCAAGGCGACGTACGCTTTCCTCGCCACAGTATATATAGGTGGGGTTCTTCTAAAGGGGAAAGGTTCTGAGGTGGGAGGGTGCGGGAACGAGGGAAGGTGTGCTAGCGTGTCGAATTGAGAGTAAAGGAACGCTGTGCACAAGGTCGAAGCCAGGGCCCCCCCCCCCCGGTCTGTCAACACACGCGTGTTAGCTGGCGTGTCAAGGGCGTCTGACACGCCAGCTGAAAAAAAAGGGAATGGAAAGGGGGAAAGAAAGAGAAAAGAGGGGGGGGGATACGCCAAGAAATCAAACTAAGTATTGTTCCCTTGAAGTTTAGCATAGCGAATAGATTCTAAAGCTCCCTTTGAAACGTTTATGCCTATTGGTTGTAATGTCTTGAACTTATGGATAAGGTACGATTCTCTGTATTTTCTTTCCCGTTCAGAACGGAAATTTGACTGTAAGATGTAGAGTTTAAGTTCATTAAAGTTATGACCTGGTTGGTTGAAATGCTCGGTGACGGCTTTGGGAAGCTTTTTAGCTGTGTCAGCGCGATGTCCGCTTAATCTGACGTTGATTGATTGCCCTGTTTCACCGATATATTGTTTCTTACAGAAGGAACATTCAAGTATATAAATGACATCCTAACTTGTACAAGGGAAGCCAGATTTGACTTCATGTATATAACTATTTGCGGTGCTTTTAATTTTAATGTCACTTTGAAGGCGCCTGCAGGTTTGCACCTAGGGCGGCAACATGCTTTTATTACGGGGGAATGCTGTTGGCTGACTTTTGCGTGTACTAACATGTCTTTAATGTTCCTGTTTCGGCGATAGGTAGCCCTAGGTACATCCGGGAATGCTTTTTTCAGGCGCTCGTTACTTGATAATATTGGGTGGTATTTTCTTAGGATGTTGTTTATGTTTGGGAGTGCATTAGAATATTTTGTTATAAAGGCCAGCGGTCTGTCAGATTCTAGTGTGGGCTGTCCCTTCGCCAATTCCGACTGTCTCTCCAATCTTGACGCGGCATCATACTCTGTAAACAGGTTTGACCCCTTTAGGGAGTTTTGGCCTCGTTGCATAACTCAAGCCCTTAAGGGAGGACAATATTGTCGCGAAGAGAGTGTGCCGCGGCCCTCTTTGCTGTCTTTCGGGGAATTTTGTGGGGTCCTTGACGCGGGGCAAACCTTTGTACACAAATGACCTCGACGGCGCCGCGGACAGTGCTGCCGCGCGGCCGCCGCGCCTGACTTCACACCTGCACATGTCGCGTCGTCTTCCCACGCTCGGCTGTCAAAGGCCGATTAGTTATGGTCAGAGTGCTTTTGTGTACGGAATGTTGACGCGACCATTTCTTGACCCCTTGAACTCTGCCGCTTATTGGATGATGTCGGCTTGCCTGATTGGTCGGAGTAACGAAGTAACCCATTGGTGAAGAAGCCTGCGCCTCCCGCCGGTCCGCGGGTCCTTCCCAGGGAAACTTATTTAAGGAATAGTTTGGGGTAGTTTTAGAGGGAGCAAGTAGACAGCAGCAGACGGCGCATCTTCACCAGGGGAGACCAGGCCGGTCAAGCAGGCCGACGACGATGGGTATGACATCGTTTTGCTTGTAGATATTTTGTACAGTTTAAACTTAAGGTAAATACCAAGAGAATAAATCTAGTTGTTCAAATGCTACTCTCGTCGTCGTACCTGCGGATTTGGACTTTCCCCTGCCAGAGCTCATCCCCATTCATCTTCCGTCTCCCTGGTGAGTTGATGCTTCTGATATCTCACGGCTGCGTCACTTCGCTACAATATCCTCCATTAGAACGGAGTTTTTTTTCACACCCTTGTGTTTGGTGGTTTTGTGGGGAATTATGGGAGTTTTTTAAATTCTCCTTTGAACACCAACCCCTGATCGGTTGCAGGAGTCTTTACGGGGAACGTTGGGAGTTTTTTATTACTCTTTTGAACACCAGCACTATGGAAGTTTTTATTAGGAGCTTTGGGAGCTTTTACAAGTTGACATGGGTATGTTATTTTGCTGCTTATGGGAATTTATAGGAGAAGCGATGGGAGTTCTTACGTACATTTTCGGAAACGTTTGGCTTCTTAAGGGAGTGTTGAAGGAGACCTTCGGGAAATTATTTTGACTCCTTGTAGGAGTGCTTAGGTGTAAACATGGGAGCAACTTTTCCCATATTTTGGGAGCTTTGCTTAAGGGAGCAATTATGGTTAATTTTGAGAGTTTAATTTTTGCTTTTTATGGGAATATATAAGAGAATGTTTGGGAGTTAAGTTTTACAGCTTTAGGGAGCTGTTTTATTAAGGGAGTTTTAAACAGATGTTTTGGGAGTGCATGTTAGCTCTTTATTAGAGCTTTTACAGGTAGGTCTGGGAGATTATTATGCGCCTTTTGGGAGTTTTCTTGTGTGTGTTTAGTAGATTGTGTCTAACGATCGAGGTGCAAAAATGATGACAAAGCAATAAAATGTCTGGAAATTTATTACAGTTCCAGAATCAAATGTGCCAGCATGATAGTACAATCAATGACTATTAGCATATTGAAAGTGAAATAATTCAATAAATGGGATACAAACAAGCAAACCAGTTTGACAGGAAATTCAAGCATATTGCAAGCTTCAGTACGGTTGAAAATCCACAAGTGCAGCCAAGACTGAAATTGAGTGGCTCAAAAAATCATGAGCTATTGAGCAGTCCTTGAATGCATTAGAACAGGCCACATTTGTTTTTGCATGTAAACGAGCATGCTAGAAAAATGATGCAAAGGAGGCCAGACAGCACCAATGACCTAGAACATAATGAAAGTACCTTTGAATACCTATGCTATTTCTAATAGACATCTACGTACAACTTATTCTCTCATGTAACAAGCAGCTGCAAAGAAAAAGAAGCAGAGGTGGTACCACCCACTCTGAAATAATTTCCTTAGCACTGTGCAGTACCTGAAATTCAAGCTTGCCAGCTACAGAACATGACAAGTTCACAGCAAAATGGGCGTAATGTGATAACAGTAGTCAAACAGGTGATATCTCAGGCTGAAGTAAATTCAACAAGAGGACTAGTCGTCGTCAGGGAAAGAAAATCCAAGCAGACAATTCCAGCTCACACTTACATGCATACACAGATGTCACTACGTAGCTTCTTGTTGTGATGCCCCCTGACCTAAGTCGGCATCAAAGAGGTTCATTAAAGAGTTGCACATATGCAGTGGCACACACCCAGTGTACATACACAAGTCTGTGTCAAAAAGTTCATTGAAGAGCTGCATCTACCCAGTGGCCCCAAGTGCTTATTACCAATGGCCACAGTGACAAATACACATGGTAGCCCCAGGGGGCACGTACTGAATTTCCACAACTATAAGGAGCTTTTTCAAAATGTCTTGCCTCAGAAGACGTCTCGCATTATATAACCGACATTGACACAAACAACAAGATCAGTCATATAAATCGGTGTCAGCAACCTTCCAAACTCCCCTACTTCTACACACCTTGCTATCCCAACTAAATCCCCATGTTGAGCATTTAAACTTGCCTCACCCTCCCTATGCACTCAGTCATTTTGCTAGATATCCATGAAGTGGAGAAAAGTGAACTATATAAATACTGCCAAGGAAAACAGTTGTTACCCTAACGAAGAAGTCCGCTTCTCAAAAAAAATTTCTCCACCTGATATAACGCTTGTTCGACCTCTGCTGATCACCTTCAGCTGAATATTGCATATCACACAAAGCAGCAATTCAACTATAATTTTTAGTTTTATAACGAAACAAAAATTTCTAATACAGGAATCCTTAACAGGAACCTGTAAGTAATAACAATAATACAGGAACCCTTAAGAGTATCCATAAGTGTGAAATTTTTACACAGGCAAAGAGGCCAACATTTAGCCACCAGGGCACACACAAGGCATCATTACAAACATTTCCTCTGCAAAAAGCCCTAACACCCCGATAGCAGGTGGTGTCTTGCGTGGAGCCATGCACGCATTTCAAAAAATAGTCATTTTGTATTTTCTTCCGCAAGATCAAGGCAGGCAGGCTGTGATGCTGTGCAAGCAGCGGTGGCCTTCAAAATGGAAGGAATCCACACAAAAAGCCATGGTACTGTTGATATGGCAGTGCATGATAGGGAGCATCCTGAAAAACCAAACGTAAATAGATTATGTACTATTGTATTGCAAACTGACACCACATAAATATTTAAACACAGCATCACGAATTATTCAACAGTGCTGGGCCAGTCAATGCTACCACGCCAAGTGTGTCTTGGCCACCTCAGATTTTAGGAAAAATTACAGCCCACTGTACATTAGGACAGAAAGCTTCGCTAGTTGCTAAGGATTCATTATGCAAAAACAGGTGAGGTGCGCAGACAGGACACAAGAGTAGAGAAGCGGACAACACGAACGCATTGTGCAGTTGCAGACTGGATGAAGTCGAGAGTATGACAAAAGCCCGCCTGGTCGGGATGATGCATACTAAAAGAAAGAGGTCCAGACACCGACCAAAATGGCCTAAAATAGTTATTTACGTTTTGGCTCCCCCACGGGAGCCTTGTGAACAAGACTCCCAGGGGGAGCCAAAATGCAAAATAACTATTTTAAACCATTTTGGCCAGTGTTCGGACCTCTTTCTTTTAAGTTGCAGAACGCACACACAGAATACTTCGTGAAAATTTCACATCGTGTGAGCATCGTTATATTGTAGACTAAGGCTGAAACATCACGGAACTGACAAAGCTACAAACAAGTGTTTCTATGAATGACCACAAGGCTTTCCAGAATGTTTGATTAATTGCGATGGACCAATAATGTTTTGTATCTGCAAAGAGTATCTTCTTATTCCGACTTGATTAAATATAATAGACCTTCGAGCAGTTTCTGAAAAGTATTTTCATCCAGTTAGGGTGGTTTATAGGTACGAATAACCAATTTAGGAACCCCTATTTTGTATTGAAGAAAGAGCTTATCATTAAGAGAACCTATACCTGCATGATTAGAAGTTTCTGAAATTTTGAATCAACTCTATATCTGCAGAAGCTCTTTAATTAGGTATTAGGATGCCTAGCAGCACTGACAATGAAAGGAAATCATGACCAACACATTAAAAAACTAATAAAATGAATGTGTTCTTGATAATATAATGCATTGTTTTATTATACACAGATTATGCAAAACACCAGCAGTAATGCGCATATCTTCAGAGTGCACACACAGTTCACCAACATAATAATAATTACAGGTCAACATCATAAAGCAACACAGGTACTGGGGTTTTTCTTTCACAATGGCCTAAAAACCAATCACATGAGCATTCAGCCGTATTACAAACAGCACCTGCTTGCATGAATTCAAGGAACTTTCAGATGTGCAGAATTGTTTAGGAGCTTTTAAGCAATGGGCATGACACTACTATTATGGTTAATTTGTTCCCTGTAAAAGTGCTAAATCAGGTCAACTGCTAGTTGTCCTTCTGGTGAAGGATATTGCAGAAAATGTGAGGACAAAAACATTGTAGGAGCAATTTGGCACCTATGAATGTTAAGAAAGAAGACAATATGCAATGTTAGCATGCTGACAGACAGTCAGATAAAAGATGATACAAAGAAAGTTAAATATAGATTACACAGATGCAAGCATTCTGCTTCTTTATTGCTGCAAAACTCGGCAGTTACAGAAGTGCTTCGTCCCCTGAAAAATAGTTGTAGCAGTACGTTCACTATGGAGTTCTATTGAGGATGCATCAGACTTGCATGCTTCAAGTGGTTTGGGCTGCTCAGAGACAGACATCTGGCTTGTAAACGCAAGAGCATGACGAAATACTGCAAGTGCTCCAGAAAAATGCGTCCATGGTAAGGGAAATGACAAAAACAAGAACATGGATGAAAACACCAAACTGCCCCAAAGTCAAATCTTAGAAATGTAAGGTTTTATGAAACATAAGTACAGTTCTAAGACAAAACAAAATACCAACATGATATGCAGAGAATGGGTGCTGGAAATGAAATGACCTCACTAAACAATGACTACACATATAAAAACGACACATTCGCAGGAAATTTCACAATACATGACATATAAACTATGTGATTCATGATGCACCCATGTCATACATCATATTGTTCAAGTAACCTACTTCTTTATTCAAGACCCCTGTAGAAGGTTTGTTAATGCAGTTATTGGTTTCTTGGATGGAAAAGGCCTAGTATGCAAATCTGCACTTCCCTGCCTTATATTTGCAAAGCGCATGTGTACAGTCAAATTTTGGCACAGTTTGGCATCTTTTGCAATGTTTTGTGAGATATCCACATGCTGTTACTACCTACATCTGTGCACGATGCTCCTGCAGCCTGCCATTACCACAAATCCTGGTCTATCTTACGTACACTTGCTGCTGAAGGCATTAAAGGCACTCAAAGGTGCCCCAAAGACAGGCTGAGCATTCTGCGCAGGTTAGCAAGGTATGAAAAACTTGCAGGACATTGTAAAAGATGTCACTACATGGCAAAATACAACAGCACAAAATACTCAGAAAATGTAAGGCCAAAAGTGCACACTGATATATAAGGGCCTTGCCAGACAAACCAATAAATGCAATAGCACGCCTTCTATTGCAATCTCGAATAGAAAAATTGATTCCTTGAAAAAGATGTATGGTACACGCAAAATAGAATAAGTGATGTATCATATGTTACGTATAGTCAAATTTTGCTGCAAATGTGAGCTATTCATGCATGCATATAATCGCACTCATGTACTAACACAAGTTCATGTTCAGTGATCATCCTGTGCATTTCATGTGCTTCATCTTATAGTGTAGTAACTGTTTCCTAATGCCAATAACCAACTCTCCCAGCTTTCAGCAATAGTATGCAAGATTATTTATACTTAGAAGTATGATAGCATGAAAAAACAAGGAAAAAGACCTATCAACCGGACCAGCACCAACTACAAGCTGATTTTGCTCCTGGATGGAAACGAGTATTAGTAACCATAACCATTATCAGTGTCTCAATGAGGGAGTGGGTGAACCCAGAACTCGCATGAAGAATAATTACAGTAGCCATCTGGCTGCACATATGAGCCATGGGTGTTTTCCTATCTTCCAGCACATGAGGTTAGTTGCAAAGAGCCCTGAAAGAGCTGAGAAGGATGTGATTGGGGTTTTCCACATTAGCAAACAAAGATCGACATGTGTCAGAAAATAATTACCACCTCTCGTCAAAAACATGTAATTTTTATAGAGCATTTACCCTCGATTCATTACACAGATTGCGTTAGGTGACTACCGTATTTACTCGAATCTAGGTCGACCCCGATTCTAGCCGACCCCTTAAAGTCCGAAGCCAACAAAAGAAATATATTACCTCGAATGTAGGCCGAACAAAAAAAGCGAGGACAGCATTCACAAAATGCAAACAGCATTTATTGAATCTGAACGTGCAGAGCTCATTCAACGTCGTCGTCACTGCTAGACTCGTCGCTGTGTTCCTTGTCCCTGTCACCTTCAAACAGTGCACTATCTTCGGTACCGTCAAGCGCATTAGATATGCTGTACTCTTTAAAGGCGTGCACGATTAATGTACCTGGGATGTCGTCCCAGGCTGAGCTACCCAACCCGCCAGCTGCGATAGCGATGCACGTTTGATGCGGCCGTTGCCATTAGCATGTGGTCTTTGTCAGTCAACCAGTCCGTGTAATATTTCCGCAGACGATCCTTGAAAGGTTTGTTGATGCAGACATCAAGTGGCTGCAACTGGCCCGTCATGCCTCCCGGTATGACAGCGAGGTCCGTGTTCGCTTGTGCGAGTGCAGCCTTCATGTCGTCGGACAAGTGCCCACGGTAAGAGTCGACAACAAAGAGCGAGTTCTTTGTCAAAAGGGCTCCTGGACGCCATCGCCACACAATCTTAACCCACTCTTCCACAATCGCACCCGTCATCCATCCATTCTCATTTACCTGCACAATGACATTTCTTGGGAAAGTTTCTCGAGCAGGCATGGCCTTCCTTTGAAATATCATATAAGGAGGGAGTTTATGTCCATCAGCTGTGCAGCACAGCATCACAGTTGCGCACTGCTTGTCGTAGCCCGCAGAGCGCACCTTCACCTCCTTGGCACCCTTTTCATTCACGGTGTACGCCACTGGCATATAAAAATACACAGCCGTCTGGTCAACGTTGTCGATTTGCCCAAGGTTGTATGTGCTACTCTCTTTCGATTTGCCCACCATGTGCTACTCTCTTTCGCAGCACATGGTGCTGAAAAGCTATCAGCTTTTCTTCGAAATCGCTTGGCAGCTTCTGGGTGATTGAAGTGCGACGTCGGAGGCTGAAGCCAAAGCACTTCATGAATTTCTGAAGCCAGCTCCGGCTGGCTTTGAAATCCTTTGGCATTAGGCCTCGCTCCCTCGAAAGCTCCCTAGCTTTCGCATGGAGCACTTCTGTTGTCACTGGAAGGGCAGCTGCTCTCTGCGTCCGAACAAAGTTAGCGAAAACTGTCTCCACTTCGTGGTAAT
Organism: Dermacentor variabilis; assembly: GCF_050947875.1. Taxonomy (NCBI): domain Eukaryota; kingdom Metazoa; phylum Arthropoda; class Arachnida; order Ixodida; family Ixodidae; genus Dermacentor; species Dermacentor variabilis. The sequence continues at coordinate 16,283,290 of NW_027460302.1, forward strand.
GGCCTTTCTTTGGTCCGCTAAATGCCATCCTCATTGCGGCGCACACAAAGAGCTGCTGTCGTTGTCCCCTCTAATGACGGACGTTTTTCTCGTCGACGCCGAAGTCCCGCCCGGCTTGAAGGTTCGACGATGCCTCTGCAGCTATCACAACTTTTCGCTTGGAAGCGGCACTGAAGTGTCACCTGCTTGGTTCCATAGAAATAATACCACGCCGCACACTGATGCGGACGACACAACACAGGTCAAGATGGCAACCTCGCTTGTGTACGGCTGGCTACTGGCATGGCTAGTAGCGGCTGCGATGCTGACTTTTCTAGTTGGCGCTAGCTATGTACCATATTTAGCAGTTTCAATGAAAAACTTGCGCGTTCTTTTTTAAAATCCTCGAATCTACTTCGACGCTAGAGTTAGGAATATGATTATTTGAAAAAAACTATCTGCCTAGATTCGAATAAATACGGTAATTTGTTTCGCTACTTTTCTTAGTGCCCCATACAAGATTAAACTTTTTCATGCCAATTTTATATTCAGAAAACCGCCGAAATTTCCAAACTATTTTTATGAGCTGTTCTTTGTCAAGAGTTTTCATTACTGCAATATCCGTAGTTAGTTGTACAACTTTCTGCTGTCTTTTACTAGCTGATTTTCATGTTTTAGGTTGCAAACAGACAAGGACGCAGAAACAGTCTACATGAAGCATATACTTTGGAAGAAAGTCAAGCGTACTCTTTTTATCCTCCATGAAACATGTTCTTCCAGGAAGAAAGGGGGTTAACCGAGGGCCCCGATTTTTATTAGTCATATCATAAAAAGGCAACAAGCACTAACACCAAGGACAACATAGGAGAAATTACTTGAGCTTAATAAAAGAAGTAAAACGATAAATTAATGGAAATGAAAGAGGATGAAAACACAACTTGCCGCAGGTGGGTAACCATCCCACAACCTTCGCATTTCGCGTGCGATTCTCTACCAATAGAGCTACCGTGGCGCCATTTTCCGTCCACTTTCTTGGGTATTTATGTTTCCTTGTAGAACCATGGGAGTGTTATCCAGCGCCACCACCCACAGACCTTGGCGGCGGACGTGAAACACCCTTTCTGCCGCAGGCGTCACGAGAATGTGATCTTTTTTGGGTGAAGGCAACTGGTCAATAAACCCACACATGCTACCTAAAGGCATCAATGTTGCCTGATACGGGACCCTCATTATGTAATAAATGAGAAGAAAGGGGGTTAACCGTGGGGCCCAATTCTTTATTAGTCATATCATAAGCCAACAAACACTGACACAAAGGACAACATAGGGGAAATTACTTGAGCTTAATAAATGAAATAACGAAACGATAAATCAATCGAAATGAAAGTGGATAAAAACAACTTGCCGCAGGTGGGGAACGATCCCATAAGTTGCGGCAAGTTCTTTTTTGATCCACTTTATTTCCATTAATTTATCTTTTCGTTCTTTCATTCATTAAGCTCAAGTAATTTCCCTTATGTTGTCCTTGGTGTCAGTGTTTGTTGGTGTCTTATGATATGTCTAATGAAGTTTGGGCCCCACGGTTAACCCCGTTTCTTCTCTTTTATTACGTAACGAGGCTCTCAAATCCGGCAACATTGATGCCATCAGGTAGCATGTGTGAATTTCTTGACCGGTTGCCTTCACCCAAAAAAGATCACGTTCTCGTGACGCCTGCGGCAGAAAGGGTGTTTCACGTCCACCGCCAAGGTCTGTGAGTGGTGGCGCTGGATAACACTCCCAGGGTTCTACAAGGAAACATAAATATGCAAGAAAATGGACGAGAAACGGCGCCACGGTAGCTCTATTGGTAGAGAATCACACGCGAAATGCGAAGGTTGTGGGATCGTTCCCAACCTGCGGCAAGTTGCTTTTTTCATCCACATTCATTTCTATGAATTTATTGTTTCGTTACTTCATTTAACCTGAAGTAAGTTCCCCTATGTTGTTCTTGGTGCAAGTGTTTGTTGGCTTCTTATATGTTATTGAAGGTGCGGCACGATAAGTAAACCACAGAGTAGGAAGCAAAAAAGGTGTTTTTTTTCTAAACAGGTCGCTAGGGGCCCTCATATTCCTCCCAATCACTAGTATTAAGTTGAAGCTCCAAACATGAGTTGTTAGCTTTCCAGCTTCAATTCTTTAATTCAGATGAACAAATGCATGACATATTTTGATATGATATGGATTCTTGCACTGGACAGGCAACCTTTGTCACTGCAGCCACCTCACTTTGCACGGTCATTTGTAAAACCCAGGGAAACCAACTTCTGTACAATTTCTGCTCTCTGCACCCTCAGATATCATTTTGCTCAGAAACTGACATCACTCACACCAAACTAAGGAAAACATTGCCGCTTGCACATGGCAATGAGTAGGTAAAATGAAATCACTGGACTAGTCAGACTCATCACTATTCCAAAAAGAGTGAATGTGGTTATAATTGCACTCCCTCCAAGAATAAAATCGGGCGGTACTTGGTGCGAGCACTTTCAACGTATTTCTTTGTGCCCATTTCTTCGTGCTATATGTCTACTAGTATGTCTGACTTAGTAGCTTAAGCAGAAGCTCTGCTATAATATATGTTGTCCACTGTAATTTTATTAACCCAAACTGTGCTGGTAATACAATGTGAGCTACATAACAGGGACATAAAAGCTCGTTGTGTCTTTTATATATTTTATCTTTGTCGCATATAGCACACTTCTACTGGTTCAGGTGCGTTACTAGAAGCGAAGGAAATAGCTTAGCTGAAAACATGCGTTCTTTGCTCCAAAACAGCAATACTATAACTGATGAATGCCCGTGTAACTTGGCTTTGACTGTTCTGAAGACCAAAGCAATGAATATTGCACAGTGCCATGCCGCAGTATTTACACCATGTCTTGATTTCCCTTCAAGTGCATCTCTTTCGATCACCTGAGGGATGTTTTTAGCACACGAAGTGTATCCTTGTTGGCTTTTGACTTTTAGCAGATAGCAGGATGCACATGGAGAACTGGCAAGTGACCAACCATAACATACCCGCTGTGGGGGCATAGTGGCTATGGTGCGGCGCTACTAAGCCCAAGGGCTTGAATCCCAGCCAAAGCGCCACGCATATTAATGGGGGTGAAATGCAAAAATACCTGTGTACCGTGCATTGGGTACATGTTAAGGAACCCCAGATGGTCAAAAGCTTCTACAAGATGATGACCTCATTTTGAAAAGTTGGCTGCCAGTACAGAAACATACTGCCCTGTGGTATCATCTATCATGCATTAAAAAGAAGTGTGTAGTGGAGCCAAATCTATGGACGGCGAAGCAGAACTTTGTGGTTTTACTTCTGATGGACCCAGCGCAGCCTCAGTTGTACAGGCACAAATTTCAATGACAAGCCTTGCTCATCCTCAGTAGGGAAATGGTTAAGTGCATTTCGCTTCCTAGTTTCAAGTTCTGCAACTAAAATATACATTTATGTTCACTTTCCTTTTTTGGGGCGGGGGCAAAAACTGAGCACAATTAACTAATCACTTATCTATCATGCAAGCGATATTTGCCTTTCTCAGCAGTCTATCTAAAGACAGAAAACTAGGCTCAGGTGTTTTTATCTCTAAAAGAAAAGACAAGCTTTTATACGGCAACCTATCAACTTGAAGCCCACAGTAGTAGTTCAGCTTCTATGCCATCTAGCTGTTGAGCACGAGTCAAATAAAAATTAATGCAAAAGTATTAGTGTTCCATGCTTTTAATGCACGGTAAAGGGACACTAAAGGAAAATAATGAGTTAAGTTAGATTGAAGGTTAGCCTTTCTTAATAACAAATTCATCATTTGTAGCAATAACAGAGCTTTTCTAAGCAAGAAAATTAGAGAACTGGAAAATCAATGAGCACCAACTAATAAATTGAACCAAATTGTGTAGTTTTATGTGCCAAAACCAAAATATGATTATGAGGCATGAAGTACGAGGGAATCTGGATTAATTTTGACCGCCTTGGTTACTCTACTGTGCATACAATGCACAGCACACATGCATTTAACACCTATCAAACTGCAACTGCCACACCTACAATTTGATCATCCACCCTCCGGCTTGGCAGTGCAACATCCAACAACCCAACTCAGAGCCCATGCTTGTCAGCAACCTTCTGCAATGAGTGCGTCACTTGGTGTTCATGAGGCAGTACTTCCAGCTGCTTCAGCTGCTTTTAAGTGTGTGCACTGCTGGCTTTTGCTGTTTTACAGCCCTTAAAGCCCAACTACAACAAAAGTTAGGGCTGCATAAAAATTAATTCAAACAGTGTAAATACAAAACAGCCTTCTAGCATACTTGATAGCGAGACTGAAATGAACGCCACAATTACCAGTAACTGGCAGTGAGACATGACTCAGATTGCAAGGCTCTTTAGTGCGGCCTACGAGATAAGGGACCGCGTGCAGCTGCCTGCAGTGTGATAAAAAACCTGGAGGCGATGTGGACTCTCGTCATAGCCACTAACCACCAGGTTCATGCGTCATCTGCTAATACACTGTTAAAAGAATACCAAAATGAAAATTAGACAGTTACCAACCCCGCAGCTTTGCCAAGACAACTACAGTAGTATTTACTACTCATTTATTACCAATTTAGCCAAAGTAAGATTTCATTGCATTTGGAATTTAAGCTTCTGCAGTAGTTGTATTGAGATGGGATGATCACAATGCTCCTGTGCTTTGTGACATTACATCACTACATATTTGAAAAGGCCATGTTTTAAGTGTTTTTAGATACATCGGTATCTTAATTCTTTTACAACCTAACTCTAATATGACACATGAGAATACAGTAGATTACATTTGAAATCTTTTTAACAGGCATGGAAAAGGACTAGCCTTTACACCTGAGACACGCATGGGGAAAGCATTGTTAGCAAGGCTCCCACGTGTTTTTAAATAATTATTCACCTTGGTCAGTGTCAGTTCTGTTTTTTTGCCTTAACTCTTCCTACCCGGACACGACTTCGTCAGACTCAACTTCATTAACCCATTGACAATGCGCTGCATATCTTTGGTAAACATTTGATGGTCACCCTAAAGCATGTTTTCCGAAGTTACCAACAAAGAGCAAAGAATGGTTAGCTACTGTATGAACCAGCCTACACCCATGTTGAACCCACTATTGCCCCAATGTGCCTTGAATAGGCTCTAAAATGTGTATTCACACAATGCGCAATAGCTTTTGTGCCCAGGTTGGCAGGTTCATAGCAGCTGGCCTCCCTCACTCTCATCATCGGAATCTCAGAATCCCTACTGCGAAAACTTCAGGAGTTGAAAGCAGCAAAAGACAAAAGCGCGCAGTTTGAAGCAGCCAGAGGCACTGCCTCATGAGCACAGCAGTTGCACTGACTTAAGAAGTTTGATGACAAATATGGGGTCCATTTGTGCCGCTGGTTCCGAAGAAGCCTTCTAAGCTTTATTCCTATTCTTGAGTGTAAAATACAGCTGCTTTTAACAAAAGGCATGCAACACCGTTCATGAATTGTGCCACTTGAATGGTTTACCAAACAACCTCTGACTTCTGGTAAGCTCTACACAAGCCAAATTGGACGCTGCACTGATGAAAGGGCAAGAGAACATTTGCCGAATATAAAAACAAACGAAGACCAATGTAGGCGAGCATTGTAACACATGCACTTGTCATCCCTAACTTGAAATATATTCTTGGGAGGAGTAGAAGCACGAATCCACAACTGATATCATAAGCTCTTCTAACTGGGAGCGACTGTGTAATTATTCATTTTCTTATTTCTTTCTATTTCTCACAAGTGTGCGTATGAATGTTTTTTGCTTTCGGTTTACACAGATTGCTACACCTCAATTTGTTTGACCCTTTCCCTTCTTTGCAATCCTTCATCCCTCCCCCTCTTTTATGAACTTCCAGAGAGATTATATGAATAGGTCCTGCTTTCATAGAAAACATGGCACACTGGATCGGCAGTGCCTACGACTGCATGTAAATTCTTTTGTGTTTCTGGTTTTTATCTCAACTCCTGAAAGAACCCAACATGAGTAGCCCCTTTCCTCTCCCCTTCTACCACAACTCAAAACCTCGCTTTGTCAATCCCTTCCATTTACAGTCTGTCTTTTTTTCCCTTATTTGACATCCACTACTCTACACAACAAACTGGCTTATACGGATTTTTGCTCATTTTATGTCGCATCTAACTTTATTTTTAAAAATTCTGTTCTCATATGCATTAAAGGATGAGGTGGCACAAGCATGTCCAGAAATTTTGCACAATCACCTTCCGCTATTTGTCTATCTTCACTGCTATGTGTCGTGATCAAGTGACGAGCATACAACACTTTTTTTTAACTGACAACTGTATAATAGGTTACATATGCAACACATGCAAGGCTACATGCCGGCTTTGCTCGCATGGTCTGGGCCGCTCTCCCAGAGGCATCGTTCCGCATCTCACATGATGGTGTACGTAGCGACATCTCGTTGCGGTGGCGCACACACCTCCCTTTCTTTAAAGTGGCCCCAGTCATAAGTTGAGCCGACTTGGAGCTCTTACTTCTCACGTGCTCTTCGAGCTCTTACGTCCACTTCTTGTGAATGCTCCAGGTTGCAACGGCTATAAATGCTTACTTGTGCATCGAGTGAGACCACTAGCTGTGCTCACCACATATGAACGTTAAGTGTGAGCTGGCCCAACTACTGTCCCTGTTGCAGCACCGGACAGGATACGGACGGCAGTCTGTGGTTGAATAGGGTCTTTTTTTAAAGTCCTGCGTTGCCAGTCGTATTACTTGCGCTGCTTGACCGTGTATGCTTCATCTCTTTTCTTGAATGTCCCGGTGTTCCCCAGTGGCTTCAGCATTCTTGGTGCCACCGGTACATCGGTTCTGAGGCATCTTCCTATGAGTTCAGCAAGTGTGAGCCCTTCTTTGCCTGGAGGTCATGATGAGCAAGTAGAGCCTTGTGAATGTTGGATGACTTCTTGAGCAACTGCTTAGCCATCTGTACAGTTCTTTCTGCAGCGCCGTTGCTCTTGTTTAAGTAGGTGCTACTGGTTACATCACATAATTCCCATTGCTTGACAAACGTGGTGAATTGTGCCAAAGCGAACTCAGGACCATTGTCCTGTCATATAATCAAAGTGAGCAAAGATCTGGCTCAGTGCTTGAGTTATGTTCTGTGTGGTAGTACGCCTCAACTTCATGTGTTCAAAGAAGCTTGAGTAATAGTACACCACTACGAGGTAATTCTCTCCATTCTCACAGAAGAGATCAATTCCAATCACTTCCCATGGGTGTTCTGAAAGTGGGGTGTGTATCACGGGCTATGTCTGGTTTACAGTGCTATTGACAGGCAGGACATTTTGACACGTAACTCTGGATGTGTTGGTTAATACCTGGCCACCAGACTGACTGAGTGGCTCAAGCCTTACATCTTCCAGTATGCAAGCTCTCAAGCACATCACTTTGCATATTCAGCGGATTGATAACATAACTGCCTTTGAGTAAAGTGCCATCCACCAGTGTCAGTTCGTGGGCAAATTCTATATACCTCTGAACTTCTGGGGGAAGCAACTTGTTTGGGCCACGATGTACAGTAGTCCCTGACCCTTGCTAAAACGGGATCATTCATTTGCGCGGCCTTTATCCTCTCTAGAAAGTTTTGGGAGGCCGGCGGCAGTTCCATCGTAAGAATTTCGTGTTCTATGATGGCCTCGCTGAGGGTGCCTGGGCTGCTATTGTCTGTTTCGTTCTGCAGTTTCCTTGAGAGCACGTCAGCGGGGCATATTTCCTTGCCAAAGATGTGGGAAATGGGGTAATCAAACTCCAGCAGTCTCATTCAGACCCGTTGCAGATGTGGACTCAGTTCACCCAGGCAGTTTGATGACAGCAGCAGCACTAGCGGCTTATGGTCTCTTTCTATGTGAAACTGCAGACCTACCAGGTAGCAGCAGAAATGCTTGCAGACCCATTTAACTGCCAGTGCTTCTTTCTCTATACAAGCATATTATGCATCTATGTCAGAGAGGGACCTTGAGGCACAGTCAACTACAAGCCTACGACCTTCTGTCTCTTGTAGGATTGCCTCAAGACTGTAGGATGATGCATAAGCAGACACAGTGAGAAGACTGGCGGTTGTACTGGGTGAGCACCGGTATCGTCGTCAATGTTTTTTTGATGGATTAAGCATCACTGTGAAGCAGATCACGTAATGGTTTTGTGAGCTGTGAGAGCCTTGGACAAAATAGACCAGGTGGCAGGCCATCCCAAGAAGGACCTCATTTCTACATTCTTCGTCTGTTGGTTCTGCTACCTGACACAGCACATTGACCTTTTCAGAGTCAGCACTGATACAGTTTGCCAATAGAATGTGTCCAAGGAATTCCACCGACTGCTGGTGAATGAGAAGAAAGGGGGTTAACCAAGGGGCCTGATTTTTAGTAATCATATCATAAGAAGCCAACGAAGACACCAAGGACAACACAGGGGTAATCACTTATACTTACTAAATGAAATAAATTATAAAAAAATGGAATTGAAAGCGGACGAAAAAAGAGCCTGCCGCAGGTGCGGAACGATCTCACGTCTATGCATAACGCATGCGATGCTCTACCAATTGAGCTACAGCAGCGCCGTCTTCTCATCCACTTTCTGGGGTATTTATGTGTTACTACTACAACTAACCCTAGGAGTGTTAGCCAGCACCACTACTAACAAACCTTGGCGATGGATGTGGAACATCCTTTCTGCTGCAGGCGTCACAAGCACGTGATCTTTTTGGGTGAAGGCAACTGGTCAGTAAAGCCCCGCATGCCAACTGACGGTATCAATGTTGCCGGATTCGAGACCCTTGTTATGTAATGAACGAGAAGAAAGGTTAACCGAGGGGCCCGATTTTTATTAACCATATCATAAGACGCCAACAAAGATACCAAGTTCAACACAGGGGAAATTACTTGTACTTACTAATTGAAATAAAGAAATTATAAGTTACTGGAATTCAAAGTGGACGAAGAAACAACTTCCCGCAGTTCGGGAACGATTCCACATCTTCATATTACGCGTGTGATGCTCTACCGATTGAGCTACCATGGCACCATTTTCCATCCATTTTCTGGGGTATTTATGCTACTACTAGAACTAACCCTGGGATTGTTAGCCAGTGCCACCACTCACAAACTTTGGCAGGCAATGTAGAGCATCCTTTCTGCCGCAGGCATCACGAGTATGTGATCTTTTTGGGTGAAAGCAACTGGTCAATAAACCCACACATGCTACCTGAAGGCACCAATGTTGCCAGATTCGAGGCCCTCATTATGTAATGAACAAGGGGGTTAACGAAGGCGCCCAATTTTTTTACTGCTGGTGTAGTACACAGTCTCCTGCGTTTACGGTGACACCAGCTTCTTGCAGGTGCTGAAGTACTTTGTGCAGTCATGCATCATGTTCTGCCTTCGTGTAGCCAAACACTATTATGTAGTCTTGCAGACATGCTTGGCCGTCCAGGCCTTCTAGCGGTCTTAGCATTTCCCTGTAGAAATATTCAGTTGCTATGGAAATTCCGAAGGGCAAAAAGGGGAACTTAAATGGCCAATTGGCATCAGGAAAGTGTACCTGTAGGACACAGGTAACCAGTAACCAATAACCGGCCCTTGCGTCAAGTTTGCTAAACCAGGCAGCTCTGGTGAGTTTGGCCAGGCAGTCATCAACGGTGGGCACTAAGACTCGTTCTCACAGACTGTTCTATTTCAACCTTCCAATGTCACTGCAGATTTCAGACGGTGTCAGACGGTGTTGCAGACGGTGTTGTCACCGGTGTTGTCAATGTCAGACGGTGTTGGCAGGCACCGCGGTTGCGCACAATCATGGAATGGCGCTCGAGGCACCCGCCAGTACAGGCACCATGTGACCCGCTTTCAGAATAAACCATACAATTTCCGTTCAGCTTATTTATTTCATAAACTTAAGACACCGAAAGTACAGGCCCTTCTAAGTATCGTTTAGTCCTTGCGTGTAAAAATGAACAGAAATATACATAAACTACATTACTGTTATGGCGATGAGCAAAACGAGAACAAGGTGAATGCAGGAGCCAGCGTTTCGACAAGTGGACTTGTCTTCTTCAAGGCGACGTACGCTTTCCTCGCCACAGTATATATAGGTGGGGTTCTTCTAAAGGGGAAAGGTTCTGAGGTGGGAGGGTGCGGGAACGAGGGAAGGTGTGCTAGCGTGTCGAATTGAGAGTAAAGGAACGCTGTGCACAAGGTCGAAGCCAGGGCCCCCCCCCCCCGGTCTGTCAACACACGCGTGTTAGCTGGCGTGTCAAGGGCGTCTGACACGCCAGCTGAAAAAAAGGGAATGGAAAGGGGGAAAGAAAGAGAAAAAAGGGGGGGGATACGCCAAGAAATCAAACTAAGTATTGTTCCCTATAGCTTGAAGTTTGGCATAGCGAATAGATTCTAAAGCTCCCTTTGAAACGTTTATGCCTATTGGTTGTAATGTCTTGAACTTATGGATAAGGTACGATTCTCTGTATTTTCTTTCCCGTTCAGAACGGAAATTTGACTGTAAGATGTAGAGTTTAAGTTCATTAAAGTTATGGCCTGGTTGGTTGAAATGCTCGGTGACGGCTTTGGGAAGCTTTTTAGCTGTGTCAGCGCGATGTCCGCTTAATCTGACGTTGATTGATTGCCCTGTTTCACCGATATATTGTTTCTTACAGAAGGAACATTCAAGTATATAAATGACATCCTAACTTGTACAAGGGAAGCCAGATTTGACTTCATGTATATAACTATTTGCGGTGCTTTTAATTTTAATGTCAATTTGAAGGCGCCTGCAGGTTTGCACCTAGGGCGGCAGCATGCTTTTATTACGGGGGAATGCTGTTGGCTGACTTTTGCGTGTACTAACATGTCTTTAATGTTCCTGTTTCGGCGATAGGTAGCCCTAGGTACATCCGGGAATGCTTTTTTCAGGCGCTCGTTACTTGATAATATTGGGTGGTATTTTCTTAGGATGTTGTTTATGTTTGGGAGTGCATTAGAATATTTTGTTATAAAGGCCAGCGGTCTGTCAGATTCTAGTGTGGGCTGTCCCTTCGCCAGTTCCGACTGTCTCTCCAATCTTGACGCGGCATCATACTCTGTAAACAGGTTTGACCCCTTTAGGGAGTTTTGGCCTCGTTGCATAACTCAAGCCCTTAAGGGAGGACAATATTGTCGCGAAGAGAGTGTACCGCGGCCCTCTTTGCTGTCTTTCGGGGAATTTTGTGGGGTCCTTGACGCGGGGCAAACCTTTGTACACAAATGACCTCGACGGCGCCGCGGACAGTGCTGCCGCGCGGCCGCCGCGCCTGACTTCACACCTGCACATGTCGCGTCGTCTTCCCACGCTCGGCTGTCAAAGGCCGATTAGTTATGGTCAGAGTGCTTTTGTGTACGGAATGTTGACGCGACCATTTCTTGACCCCTTGAACTCTGCCGCTTATTGGATGATGTCGGCTTGCCTGATTGGTCGGAGTAACGAAGTAACCCATTGGTGAAGAAGCCTGCGCCTCCCGCCGGTCCGCGGGTCCTTCCCAGGGAAACTTATTTAAGGAATAGTTTGGGGTAGTTTTAGAGGGAGCAAGTAGACAGCAGCAGACGGCGCATCTTCACCAGGGGAGACCAGGCCGGTCAAGCAGGCCGACGACGATGGGTATGACATCGTTTTGCTTGTAGATATTTTGTACAGTTTAAACTTAAGGTAAATACCAAGAGAATAAATCTAGTTGTTCAAATGCTACTCTCGTCGTCGTACCTGCGGATTTGGACTTTCCCCTGCCAGAGCTCATCCCCATTCATCTTCCGTCTCCCTGGTGAGTTGATGCGTCTGATATCTCACGGCTGCGTCACTTCGCTACAATATCCTCCATTAGAACGGAGTTTTTTTCACACCCTTGTGTTTGGTGGTTTTGTGGGGAATTAAGGGAGTTTTTTAAATTCTCCTTTGAACACCAACCCCTGAGCGGTTGCAGGAGTCTTTACGGGGAACGTTGGGAGTTTTTTATTACTCTTTTGAACACCAGCACTATGGAAGTTTTTATTAGGAGCTTTGGGAGCTTTTACAAGTTGACATGGGTATGTTATTTTGCTGCTTATGGGAATTTATAGGAGAAGCGATGGGAGTTCTTACGTACATTTTCGGAAACGTTTGGCTTCTTAAGGGAGTGTTGAAAGAGACCTTTGGGAAATTATTTTGCCTCCTTGTAGGAGTGCTTAGGTGTAAACATGGGAGCAACTGTTCCCATATTTTGGGAGCTTTGCTTAAGGGAGCAATTATGGTTAATTTTGAGAGTTTAATTTTTGCTTTTTATGGGAATATATAAGAGAATGTTTGGGAGTTAAGTTTTACAGCTTTAGGGAGCTGTTTTATTAAGGGAGTTTTAAACAGATGTTTTGGGAGTGCATGTTAGCTCTTTATTAGAGCTTTTACAGGTAGGTCTGAGAGATTATTATGCGCCTTTTGGGAGTTTTCTTGTGTGTGTTTAGTAGATTGTGTCTAACGATCGAGGTGCAAAAATTATGACAAAGCAATAAAATGTCTAGAAATTTATTACAGTTCCAGAATCAAATGTGCCAGCATGATAGTACAATCAATGACTATTAGCATATTGAAAGTGAAATAATTCAATAAATGGGATACAAACAAGCAAACCAGTTTGACAGGAAATTCAAGCATATTGCAAGCTTCAGTACGGTTGAAAATCCACAAGTGCAGCCAAGACTGAAATTGAGTGGCTCAAAAAATCATGAGCTATTGGGCAGTCCTTGAATGCATTAGAACAGGCCACATTTGTTTTTGCATGTAAACGAGCATGCTAGAAAAATGATGCAAAGGAGGCCAGACAGCACCAATGACCTAGAACATAATGAAAGTACCTTTGAATACCTATGCTATTTCTAATAGACATCTACGTACAACTTATTCTCTCATGTAACAAGCAGCTGCAAAGAAAAAGAAGCAGAGGTGGTACCACCCACTCTGAAATAATTTCCTTAGCACTGTGCAGTACCTGAAATTCAAGCTTGCCAGCTACAGAACATGACAAGTTCACAGCAAAATGGGCGTAATGTGATAACAGTAGTCAAACAGGTGATATCTCAGGCTGAAGTAAATTCAACAAGAGGACTAGTCGTCGTCAGGGAAAGAAAATCCAAGCAGACAATTCCAGCTCACACTTACATGCATACACAGATGTCACTACGTAGCTTCTTGTTGTGATGCCCCCTGACCTAAGTCGGCATCAAAGAGGTTCATTAAAGAGTTGCACATATGCAGTGGCACACACCCAGTGTACATACACAAGTCTGTGTCAAAAAGTTCATTGAAGAGCTGCATCTACCCAGTGGCCCCAAGTGCTTATTACCAATGGCCACAGTGACAAATACACATGGTAGCCCCAGGGGGCACGTACTGAATTTCCACAACTATAAGGAGCTTTTTCAAAATGTCTTGCCTCAGAAGACGTCTCGCATTATATAACCGACATTGACACAAACAACAAGATCAGTCATATAAATCGGTGTCAGCAACCTTCCAAACTCCCCTACTTCTACACACCTTGCTATCCCAACTAAATCCCCATGTTGAGCATTTAAACTTGCCTCACCCTCCCTATGCACTCAGTCATTTTGCTAGATATCCATGAAGTGGAGAAAAGTGAACTATATAAATACTGCCAAGGAAAACAGTTGTTACCCTAACGAAGAAGTCCGCTTCTCAAAAAAAATTTCTCCACCTGATATAACGCTTGTTCGACCTCTGCTGATCACCTTCAGCTGAATATTGCATATCACACAAAGCAGCAATTCAACTATAATTTTTAGTTTTATAACGAAACAAAAATTTCTAATACAGGAATCCTTAACAGGAACCTGTAAGTAATAACAATAATACAGGAACCCTTAAGAGTATCCATAAGTGTGAAATTTTTACACAGGCAAAGAGGCCAACATTTAGCCACCAGGGCACACACAAGGCATCATTACAAACATTTCCTCTGCAAAAAGCCCTAACACCCCGATAGCAGGTGGTGTCTTGCGTGGAGCCATGCACGCATTTCAAAAAATAGTCATTTTGTATTTTCTTCCGCAAGATCAAGGCAGGCAGGCTGTGATGCTGTGCAAGCAGTGGTGGCCTTCAAAATGGAAGGAATCCACACAAAAAGCCATGGTACTGTTGATATGGCAGTGCATGATAGGGAGCATCCTGAAAAACCAAACGTAAATAGATTATGTACTATTGTATTGCAAACTGACACCACATAAATATTTAAACACAGCATCACGAATTATTCAACAGTGCTGGGCCAGTCAATGCTACCGCGCCAAGTGTGTCTTGGCCACCTCAGATTTTAGGAAAAATTACAGCCCACTGTACATTAGGACAGAAAGCTTCGCTAGTTGCTAAGGATTCATTATGCAAAAACAGGTGAGGTGCGCAGACAGGACACAAGAGTAGAGAAGCGGACAACACGAACGCATTGTGCAGTTGCAGACTGGATGAAGTCGAGAGTATGACAAAAGCCCGCCTGGTCGGGATGATGCATACTAAAAGAAAGAGGTCCAGACACCGACCAAAATGGCCTAAAATAGTTATTTACGTTTTGGCTCCCCCACGGGAGCCTTGTGAACAAGACTCCCAGGGGGAGCCAAAATGCAAAATAACTATTTTAAACCATTTTGGCCAGTGTTCGGACCTCTTTCTTTTAAGTTGCAGAACGCACACACAGAATACTTCGTGAAAATTTCACATCGTGTGAGCATCGTTATATTGTAGACTAAGGCTGAAACATCACGGAACTGACAAAGCTACAAACAAGTGTTTCTATGAATGACCACAAGGCTTTCCAGAATGTTTGATTAATTGCGATGGACCAATAATGTTTTGTATCTGCAAAGAGTATCTTCTTATTCCGACTTGATTAAATATAATAGACCTTCGAGCAGTTTCTGAAAAGTATTTTCATCCAGTTAGGGTGGTTTATAGGTACGAATAACCAATTCAGGAACCCCTATTTTGTATTGAAGAAAGAGCTTATCATTAAAAGAACCTATACCTGCATGATTAAAAGTTTCTGAAATTTTGAATCAACTCTATATCTGCAGAAGCTCTTTAATTAGGTATTAGGATGCCTAGCAGCACTGACAATGAAAGGAAATCATGACCAACACATTAAAAAACTAATAAAATGAATGTGTTCTTGATAATATAATGCATTGTTTTATTATACACAGATTATGCAAAACACCAGCAGTAATGCGCATATCTTCAGAGTGCACACACAGTTCACCAACATAATAATAATTACAGGTCAACATCATAAAGCAACACAGGTACTGGGGTTTTTCTTTCACAATGGCCTAAAAACCAATCACATGAGCATTCAGCCGTATTACAAACAGCACCTGCTTGCACGAATTCAAGGAACTTTCAGATGTGCAGAATTGTTTAGGAGCTTTTAAGCAATGGGCATGACACTACTATTATGGTTAATTTGTTCCCTGTAAAAGTGCTAAATCAGGTCAACTGCTAGTTGTCCTTCTGGTGAAGGATATTGCAGAAAATGTGAGGACAAAAACATTGTAGGAGCAATTTGGCACCTATGAATGTTAAGAAAGAAGACAATATGCAATGTTAGCATGCTGACAGACAGTCAGATAAAAGATGATACAAAGAAAGTTAAATATAGATTACACAGATGCAAGCATTCTGCTTCTTTATTGCTGCAAAACTCGGCAGTTACAGAAGTGCTTCGTCCCCTGAAAAATAGTTGTAGCAGTACGTTCACTATGGAGTTCTATTGAGGATGCATCAGACTTGCATGCTTCAAGTGGTTTGGGCTGCTCAGAGACAGACATCTGGCTTGTAAACGCAAGAGCATGACGAAATACTGCAAGTGCTCCAGAAAAATGCGTCCATGGTAAGGGAAATGACAAAAACAAGAACATGGATGAAAACACCAAACTGCCCCGAAGTCAAATCTTAGAAATGTAAGGTTTTATGAAACATAAGTACAGTTCTAAGACAAAACAAAATACCAACATGATATGCAGAGAATGGGTGCTGGAAATGAAATGACCTCACTAAACAATGACTACACATATAAAAACGACACATTCGCAGGAAATTTCACAATACATGACATATAAACTATGTGATTCATGATGCACCCATGTCATACATCATATTGTTCAAGTAACCTACTTCTTTATTCAAGACCCCTGTAGAAGGTTTGTTAATGCAGTTATTGGTTTCTTGGATGGAAAAGGCCTAGTATGCAAATCTGCACTTCCCTGCCTTATATTTGCAAAGCGCATGTGTACAGTCAAATTTTGGCACAGTTTGGCATCTTTTGCAATGTTTTGTGAGATATCCACATGCTGTTACTACCTACATCTGTGCACGATGCTCCTGCAGCCTGTCATTACCACAAATCCTGGTCTATCTTACGTACACTTGCTGCTGAAGGCATTAAAGGCACTCAAAGGTGCCCCAAAGACAGGCTGAGCATTCTGCGCAGGTTAGCAAGGTATGAAAAACTTGCAGGACATTGTAAAAGATGTCACTACATGGCAAAATACAACAGCACAAAATACTCAGAAAATGTAAGGCCAAAAGTGCACACTGATATATAAGGGCCTTGCCAGACAAACCAATAAATGCAATAGCACGCCTTCTATTGCAATCTCGAATAGAAAAATTGATTCCTTGAAAAAGATGTATGGTACACGCAAAATAGAATAAGTGATGTATCATATGTTACGTATAGTCAAATTTTGCTGCAAATGTGAGCTATTCATGCATTCATATAATCGCACTCATGTACTAACACAAGTTCATGTACAGTGATCATCCTGTGCATTTCATGTGCTTCATCTTATAGTGTAGTAACTGTTTCCTAATGCCAATAACCAACTCTCCCAGCTTTCAGCAATAGTATGCAAGATTATTTATACTTAGAAGTATGATAGCATGAAAAAACAAGGAGAAAGACCTATCAACCGGACCAGCACCAACTACAAGCTGATTTTGCTCCTGGATGGAAACGAGTATTAGTAACCATAACCATTATCAGTGTTTCAATGAGGGAGTGGGTGAACCCAGAACTCGCATGAAGAATAATTACAGTAGCCATCTGGCTGCACATATGAGCCATGGGTGTTTTCCTATCTTCCAGCACATGAGGTTAGTTGCAAAGAGCCCTGACAGAGCTGAGAAGGATGTGATTGGGGTTTTCCACATTAGCAAACAAAGATCGACATGTGTCAGAAAATAATTACCACCTCTCGTCAAAAACATGTAATTTTTATAGAGCATTTACCCTCGATTCATTACACAGATTGCGTTAGGTGACTACCGTATTTACTCGAATCTAGGTCGACCCCGATTCTAGCCGACCCCTTAAAGTCCGAAGCCAACAAAAGAAATATATTACCTCGAATGTAGGCCGAACAAAAAAAGCGAGGACAGCATTCACAAAATGCAAACAGCATTTATTGAATCTGAACGTGCAGAGCTCATTCAACGTCGTCGTCACTGCTAGACTCGTCGCTGTGTTCCTTGTCCCTGTCACCTTCAAACAGTGCACTATCTTCGGTACCGTCAAGCGCATTAGATATGCTGTACTCTTTAAAGGCGTGCACGATTAATGTACCTGGGATGTCGTCCCAGGCTGAGCTACCCAACCCGCCATCTGCGATAGCGATGCACGTTTGATGCGGCCGTTGCCATTAGCATGTGGTCTTTGTCAGTCAACCAGTCCGTGTAATATTTCCGCAGACGATCCTTGAAAGGTTTGTTGATGCAGACATCAAGTGGCTGCAACTGGCCCGTCATGCCTCCCGGTATGACAGCGAGGTCCGTGTTCGCTTGTGCGAGTGCAGCCTTCATGTCGTCGGACAAGTGCCCACGGTAAGAGTCGACAACAAAGAGCGAGTTCTTTGTCAAAAGGGCTCCTGGACGCCATCGCCACACAATCTTAACCCACTCTTCCACAATCGCACCCGTCATCCATCCATTCTCATTTACCTGCACAATGACATTTCTTGGGAAAGTTTCTCGAGCAGGCATGGCCTTCCTTTGAAATATCATATAAGGAGGGAGTTTATGTCCATCAGCTGTGCAGCACAGCATCACAGTTGCGCACTGCTTGTCGTAGCCCGCAGAGCGCACCTTCACGTCCTTGGCACCCTTTTCATTCACGGTGTACGCCACTGGCATATAAAAATACACAGCCGTCTGGTCAACGTTGTCGATTTGCCCAAGGTTGTATGTGCTACTCTCTTTCGATTTGCCCACCATGTGCTACTCTCTTTCGCAGCACATGGTGCTGAAAAGCTATCAGCTTTTCTTCGAAATCGCTTGGCAGCTTCTGGGTGATTGAAGTGCGACGTCGGAGGCTGAAGCCAAAGCACTTCATGAATTTCTGAAGCCAGCTCCGGCTGGCTTTGAAATCCTTTGGCATTAGGCCTCGCTCCCTCGAAAGCTCCCTAGCTTTCGCATGGAGCACTTCTGTTGTCACTGGAAGGGCAGCTGCTCTCTGCGTCCGAACAAAGTTAGCGAAAACTGTCTCCACTTCGTGGTAATGGCCTTTCTTTGGTCCGCTAAATGCCATCCTCATTGCGGCGCACACAAAGAGCTGCTGTCGTTGTCCCCTCTAATGACGGACGTTTTTCTCGTCGACGCCGAAGTCCCGCCCGGCTTGAAGGTTCGACGATGCCTCTGCAGCTATCACAACTTTTCGCTTGGAAGCGGCACTGAAGTGTCACCTGCTTGGTTCCATAGAAATAATACCACGCCGCACACTGATGCGGACGACACAACACAGGTCAAGATGGCAACCTCGCTTGTGTACGGCTGGCTACTGGCATGGCTAGTAGCGGCTGCGATACTGACTTTTCTAGATGGCGCTAGCTATGTACCATATTTAGCAGTTTCAATGAAAAACTTGCGCGTTCTTTTTTAAAATCCTCGAATCTAAGTCGACGCTAGAATTAGGAATATGATTATTTGAAAAAAACTATCTGCCTAGATTCGAATAAATACGGTAATTTGTTTCGCTACTTTTCTTAGTGCCCCATACAAGATTAAACTTTTTCATGCCAATTTTATATTCAGAAAACCGCCGAAATTTCCAAACTATTTTTATGAGCTGTTCTTTGTCAAGAGTTTTCATTACTGCAATATCCGTAGTTAGTTGTACAACTTTCTGCTGTCTTTTACTAGCTGATTTTCATGTTTTAGGTTGCAAACAGACAAGGACGCAGAAACAGTCTACATGAAGCATATACTTTGGAAGAAAGTCAAGCGTACTCTTTTTATCCTCCATGAAACATGTTCTTCCAGGAAGAAAGGGGGTTAACCGAGGGCCCCGATTTTTATTAGTCATATCATAAAAAGGCAACAAGCACTAACACCAAGGACAACATAGGAGAAATTACTTGAGCTTAATAAAAGAAGTAAAACGATAAATTAATGGAAATGAAAGTGGATGAAAAAACAACTTGCCGCAGGTGGGTAACCATCCCACAACCTTCGCATTTCGCGTGCGATTCTCTACCAATAGAGCTACCGTGGCGCCATTTTCCGTCCACTTTCTTGGGTATTTATGTTTCCTTGTAGAACCATGGGAGTGTTATCCAGCGCCACCACCCACAGACCTTGGCGGCGGACGTGAAACACCCTTTCTGCCGCAGGCGTCACGAGAATGTGATCTTTTTTGGGTGAAGGCAACTGGTCAATAAACCCACACATGCTACCTAAAGGCATCAATGTTGCCTGATACGGGACCCTCATTATGTAATAAATGAGAAGAAAGGGGGTTAACCGTGGGGCCCAATTCTTTATTAGTCATATCATAAGCCAACAAACACTGACACAAAGGACAACATAGGGGAAATTACTTGAGCTTAATAAATGAAATAACGAAACGATAAATCAATCGAAATGAAAGTGGATAAAAACAACTTGCCGCAGGTGGGGAACGATCCCATAAGTTGCGGCAAGTTCTTTTTTGATCCACTTTATTTCCATTAATTTATCTTTTCGTTCTTTCATTCATTAAGCTCAAGTAATTTCCCTTATGTTGTCCTTGGTGTCAGTGTTTGTTGGTGTCTTATGATATGTCTAATGAAGTTTGGGCCCCACGGTTAACCCCGTTTCTTCTCTTTTATTACGTAACGAGGCTCTCAAATCCGGCAACATTGATGCCATCAGGTAGCATGTGTGAATTTCTTGACCGGTTGCCTTCACCCAAAAAAGATCACGTTCTCGTGACGCCTGCGGCAGAAAGGGTGTTTCACGTCCACCGCCAATGTCTGTGAGTGGTGGCGCTGGATAACACTCCCAGGGTTCTACAAGGAAACATAAATATGCAAGAAAGTGGACGAGAAACGGCGCCACGGTAGCTCTATTGGTAGAGAATCACACGCGAAATGCGAAGGTTGTGGGATCGTTCCCAACCTGCGGCAAGTTGCTTTTTTCATCCACTTTCATTTCTATGAATTTATTGTTTCGTTACTTCATTTCACCTGAAGTAAGTTCCCCTATGTTGTTCTTGGTGCAAGTGTTTGTTGGCTTCTTATATGTTATTGAAGGTGCGGCACGATAAGTAAACCACAGAGTAGGATGCAAAAAAGGTGTTTTTTTTCTAAACAGGTCGCTAGGGGCCCACATATTCCTCCCAATCACTAGTATTAAGTTGAAGCTCCAAACATGAGTTGTTAGCTTTCCAGCTTCAATTCTTTAATTCAGATGAACAAATGCATGACATATTTTGATATGATATGGATTCTTGCACTGGACAGGCAACCTTTGTCACTGCAGCCACCTCACTTTGCACGGTCATTTGTAAAACCCAGGGAAACCAACTTCTGTACAATTTCTGCTCTCTGCACCCTCAGATATCATTTTGCTCAGAAACTGACATCACTCACACCAAACTAAGGAAAACATTGCCGCTTGCACATGGCAATGAGTAGGTAAAATGAAATCACTGGACTAGTCAGACTCATCACTATTCCAAAAAGAGTGAATGTGGTTATAATTGCACTCCCTCCAAGAATAAAATCGGGCGGTACTTGGTGCGAGCACATTCAACGTATTTCTTTGTGCCCATTTCTTCGTGCTATATGTCTACTAGTATGTCTGACTTAGTAGCTTAAGCAGAAGCTCTGCTATAATATATGTTGTCCACTGTAACTTTATTAACCCAAACTGTGCTGGCAATACAATGTGAGCTACATAACAGGGACATAAAAGCTCGTTGTGTCTTTTATATATTTTATCTTTGTCGCATATAGCACACTTCTACTGGTTCAGGTGCGTTACTAGAAGCGAAGGAAATAGCTTAGCTGAAAACATGCGTTCTTTGCTCCAAAACAGCAATACTATAACTGATGAATGCCCGTGTAACTTGGCTTTGACTGTTCTGAAGACCAAAGCAATGAATATTGCACAGTGCCATGCCGCAGTATTTACACCATGTCTTGATTTCCCTTCAAGTGCATCTCTTTCGATCACCTGAGGGATGTTTTTAGCACACGAAGTGTATCCTTGTTGGCTTTTGACTTTTAGCAGATAGCAGGATGCACATGGAGAACTGGCAAGTGACCAGCCATAACATACCCGCTGTGGGGGCATAGTGGCTATGGTGCGGCGCTACTAAGCCCAAGGGCTTGAATCCCAGCCAAAGCGCCACGCATATTAATGGGGGTGAAATGCAAAAATACCTGTGTACCGTGCATTGGGTACATGTTAAGGAACCCCAGATGGTCAAAAGCTTCTACAAGATGATGACCTCATTTTGAAAAGTTGGCTGCCAGTACAGAAACATACTGCCCTGTGGTATCATCTATCATGCATTAAAAAGAAGTGTGTAGTGGAGCCAAAACTATGGACGGCGAAGCAGAACTTTGTGGTTTTACTTCTGATGGACCCAGCGCAGCCTCAGTTGTACAGGCACAAATTTCAATGACAAGCCTTGCTCATCCTCAGTAGGGAAATGGTTAAGTGCATTTCGCTTCCTAGTTTCAAGTTCTGCAACTAAAGTATACATTTATGTTCACTTTCCTTTTTTGGGGCGGGGGCAAAAACTGAGCACAATTAACTAATCACTTATCTATCATGCAAGCGATATTTGCCTTTCTCAGTAGTCTATCTAAAGACAGAAAACTAGGCTCAGGTGTTTTTATCTCTAAAAGAAAAGACAAGCTTTTATACGGCAACCTATCAACTTGAAGCCCACAGTAGTAGTTCAGCTTCTATGCCATCTAGCTGTTGAGCACGAGTCAAATAAAAATTAATGCAAAAGTATTAGTGTTCCATGCTTTTAATGCACGGTAAAGGGACACTAAAGGAAAATAATGAGTTAAGTTAGATTGAAGGTTAGCCTTTCTTAATAACAAATTCATCATTTGTAGCAATAACAGAGCTTTTCTAAGCAAGAAAATGAGAGAACTGGAAAATCAAAGAGCACCAACTAATAAATTGAACCAAATTGTGTAGTTTTATGTGCCAAAACCAAAATATGATTATGAGGCATGAAGTACGAGGGAATCTGGATTAATTTTGACCGCCTTGGTTACTCTACTGTGCATACAATGCACAGCACACATGCATTTAACACCTATCAAACTGCAACTGCCACACCTACAATTTGATCATCCACCCTCCGGCTTGGCAGCGCAACATCCAACAACCCAACTCAGAGCCCATGCTTGTCAGCAACCTCCTGCAATGAGTGCGTCACTTGGTGTTCATGAGGCAGTACTTCCAGCTGCTTCAGCTGCTTTTAAGTGTGTGCACTGCTGGCTTTTGCTGTTTTACAGCCCTTAAAGCCCAACTACAACAAAAGTTAGGGCTGCATAAAAATTAATTCAAACAGTGTAAATACAAAACAGCCTTCTAGCATACTTGATAGCGAGACTGAAATGAACGCCACAATTACCAGTAACTGGCAGTGAGACATGACTCAGATTGCAAGGCTCTTTAGTGCGGCCTACGAGATAAGGGACCGCGTGCAGCTGCCTGCAGTGTGATAAAAAACCTGGAGGCGATGTGGACTCTCGTCATAGCCACTAACCACCAGGTTCATGCGTCGTCTGCTAATACACTGTTAAAAGAATACCAAAATGAAAATTAGACAGTTACCAACCCCGCAGCTTTGCCAAGACCACTACAGTAGTATTTACTACTCATTTATTACCAATTTAGCCAAAGTAAGATTTCATTGCATTTGGAATTTAAGCTTCTGCAGTAGTTGTATCGAGATGGGATGATCACAATGCTCCTGTGCTTTGTGACATTACATCACTACATATTTGAAAAGGCCATGTTTTAAGTGTTTTTAGATACATCGGTATCTTAATTCTTTTACAACCTAACTCTAATATGACACATGAGAATACAGTAGATTACATTTGAAATCTTTTTAACAGGCATGGAAAAGGACTAACCTTTACACCTGAGACACGCATGGCGAAAGCATTGTTAGCAAGGCTCCCACGTGTTTTTAAATAATTATTCACCTTGGTCAGTGTCAGTTCTGTTTTTTTGCCTTAACTCTTCCTACCCGGACACGACTTCGTCAGACTCAACTTCATTAACCCATTGACAATGCGCTGCATATCTTTGGTAAACATTTGATGGTCACCCTAAAGCATGTTTTCCGAAGTTACCAACAAAGAGCAAAGAATGGTTAGCTACTGTATGAACCAGCCTACACCCATGTTGAACCCACTATTGCCCCAATGTGCCTTGAATAGGCTCTAAAATGTGTATTCACACAATGCGCAATAGCTTTTGTGCCCAGGTTGGCAGGTTCATAGCAGCTGGCCTCCCTCACTCTCATCATCGGAATCTCAGAATCCCTACTGCGAAAACTTCAGGAGTTGAAAGCAGCAAAAGACAAAAGCGCGCAGTTTGAAGCAGCCAGAGGCACTGCCTCATGAGCACAGCAGTTGCACTGACTTAAGAAGTTTGATGACAAATATGGGGCCCATTTGTGCCGCTGGTTCCGAAGAAGCCTTCTAAGCTTTATTCCTATTCTTGAGTGTAAAATACAGCTGCTTTTAACAAAAGGCATGCAACACCGTTCATGAATTGTGCCACTTGAATGGTTTACCAAACAACCTCTGACTTCTGGTAAGCTCTACACAAGCCAAATTGGACGCTGCACTGATGAAAGGGCAAGAGAACATTTGCCGAATATAAAAACAAACGAAGACCAATGTAGGCGAGCATTGTAACACATGCACTTGTCATCCCTAACTTGAAATATATTCTTGGGAGGAGTAGAAGCACGAATCCACAACTGATATCATAAGCTCTTCTAACTGGGAGTGACTGTGTAATTATTCATTTTCTTATTTTTTTCTATTTCTCACAAGTGTGCGTATGAATGTTTTTTGCTTTCGGTTTACACAGATCGCTACACCTCAATTTGTTTGACCCTGTTCCCTTCTTTGCAATCCTTCATCCCTCCCCCTCTTTTATGAACTTCCAGAGAGATTATATGAATAGGTCCTGCTTTCATAGAAAACATGGCACACTGGATCGGCAGTGCCTACGACTGCATGTAAATTCTTTTGTGTTTCTGGTTTTTATCTCAACTCCTGAAAGAACCCAACATGAGTAGCCCCTTTCCTCTCCCCTTCTACCACAACTCAAAACCTCGCTTTGTCAATCCCTTCCATTTACAGTCTGTCTTTTTTTCCCTTATTTGACATCCACTACTCTACACAACAAACTGGCTTATACGGATTTTTGCTCATTTTATGTCGCATCTAACTTTATTTTTAAAAATTCTGTTCTCATATGCATTAAAGGATGAGGTGGCACAAGCATGTCCAGAAATTTTGGACAATCACCTTCCGCTATTTGTCTATCTTCACTGCTATGTGTCGTGATCAAGTGACGAGCATACAACACTTTTGTATAACTGACAACTTTATAATAGGTTACATATGCAACACATGCAAGGCTACATGCCGGCTTTGCTCGCATGGTCTGGGCCGCTCTCCCAGAGGCATCGTTCCACATCTCACATGATGGTGTACGTAGCGACATCTCGTTGCGGTGGCGCACACACCTCCCTTTCTTTAAAGTGGCCCCAGTCATAAGTTGAGCCGACTTGGAGCTCTTACTTCTCACGTGCTCTTCGAGCTCTTACGTCCACTTCTTGTGAATGCTCCAGGTTGCAACGGCTATAAATGCTTACTTGTGCATCGAGTGAGACCACTAGCTGTGCTCACCACATATGAACGTTAAGTGTGAGCTGGCCCAACTACTGTCCCTGTTGCAGCACCGGACAGGATACGGACGGCAGTCTGTGGTTGAATAGGGTCTTTTTTTAAAGTCCTGCGTTGCCAGTCGTATTACTTGCGCTGCTTGACCGTGTATGCTTCATCTCTTTTCTTGAATGTCCCGGTGTTCCCCAGTGGCTTCAGCATTCTTGGTGCCACCGGTACATCGGTTCTGAGGCATCTTCCTATGAGTTCAGCAAGTGTGAGCCCTTCTTTGCCTGGAGGTCATGATGAGCAAGTAGAGCCTTGTGAATGTTGGATGACTTCTTGAGCAACTGCTTAGCCATCTGTACAGTTCTTTCTGCAGCGCCGTTGCTCTTGTTTAAGTAGGTGCTACTGGTTACATCACATAATTCCCATTGCTTGACAAACGTGGTGAATTGTGCCAAAGCGAACTCAGGACCATTGTCCTGTCATATAATCAAAGTGAGCAAAGATCTGGCTCAGTGCTTGAGTTATGTTCTGTGTGGTAGTACGCCTCAACTTCATGTGTTCAAAGAAGCTTGAGTAATAGTACACCACTACGAGGTAATTCTCTCCATTCTCACAGAAGAGATCAATTACAATCACTTCCCATGGGTGTTCTGAAAGTGGGGTGTGTATCACGGGCTATGTCTGGTTTTCAGTGCTATTGACAGGCAGGACATTTTGACACGTAACTCTGGATGTGTTGGTTAATATCTGGCCACCAGACTGACTGAGTGGCTCAAGCCTTACATCTTCCAGTATGCAAGCTCTCAAGCACATCACTTTGCATATTCAGCGGATTGATAACATAACTGCCTTTGAGTAAAGTGCCATCCACCAGTGTCAGTTCGTGGGCAAATTCTATATACCTCTGAACTTCTGGGGGAAGCAACTTGTTTGGGCCACGATGTACAGTAGTCCCTGACCCTTGCTAAAACGGGATCATTCATTTGCGCGGCCTTTATCCTCTCTAGAAAGTCTTGGGAGGCCGGCGGCAGTTCCATCGTAAGAATTTCGTGTTCTATGATGGCCTCGCTGAGGGTGCCTGGGCTGCGATTGTCTGTTTCGTTCTGCAGTTTCCTTGAGAGCACGTCAGCGGGGCATATTTCCTTGCCAAAGATGTGGGAAATGGGGTAATCAAACTCCAGCAGTCTCATTCAGACCCGTTGCAGATGTGGACTCAGTTCACCCAGGCAGTTTGATGACAGCAGCAGCACTAGCGGCTTATGGTCTCTTTCTATGTGAAACTGCAGACCTACCAGGTAGCAGCAGAAATGCTTGCAGACCCATTTAACTGCCAGTGCTTCTTTCTCTACACAAGCATATTATGCATCTATGTCAGAGAGGGACCTTGAGGCACAGTCAACTACAAGCCTACGACCTTCTGTCTCTTGTAGGATTGCCTCAAGACTGTAGGATGATGCATAAGCAGACACAGTGAGAAGACTGACGGTTGTACTGGGTGAGCACCGGTATCGTCGTCAATGTTTTTTTGATGGATTAAGCATCACTGTGAAGCAGATCACGTAATGGTTTTGTGAGCTGTGAGAGCCTTGGACAAAATAGACCAGGTGGCAGGCCATCCCAAGAAGGACCTCATTTCTACATTCTTCGTCTGTTGGTTCTGCTACCTGACACAGCACATTGACCTTTTCAGAGTCAGCACTGATACAGTTTGCCAATAGAATGTGTCCAAGGAATTCCACCGACTGCTGGTGAATGAGAAGAACGGGGGTTAACCAAGGGGCCTGATTTTTAGTAATCATATCATAAGAAGCCAACGAAGACACCAAGGACAACACAGGGGTAATCACTTATACTTACTAAATGAAATAAATTATAAAAAATGGAATTGAAAGCGGACGAAAAAAGAGCCTGCCGCAGGTGGGGAACGATCTCACGTCTATGCATAACGCATGCGATGCTCTACCAATTGAGCTACAGCAGCGCCGTCTTCTCATCCACTTTCTGGGGTATTTATGTGTTACTACTAAAATTAACCCTATGAGTGTTAGCCAGCACCACTACTAACAAACCTTGGCGATGGATGTGGAACATCCTTTCTGCTGCAGGCGTCACAAGCACGTGATCTTTTTGGGTGAAGGCAACTGGTCAGTAAAGCCCCGCATGCCAACTGACGGTATCAATGTTGCCGGATTCGAGACCCTTGTTATGTAATGAACGAGAAGAAAGGTTAACCGAGGGGCCCGATTTTTATTAACTATATCATAAGACGCCAACAAAGATGCCAAGTTCAACACAGGGGAAATTACTTGTACTTACTAATTGAAATAAAGAAATTATAAATTACTGGAATTCAAAGTGGACGAAGAAACAACTTCCCGCAGTTCGGGAACGATTCCACATCTTCATATTACGCGTGTGATGCTCTACCGATTGAGCTACCATGGCACCATTTTCCATCCATTTTCTGGGGTATTTATGCTACTACTAGAACTAACCCTGGGATTGTTAGCCAGTGCCACCACTCACAAACTTTGGCAGGCAATGTAGAGCATCCTTTCTGCCGCAGGCATCACAAGTATGTGATCTTTTTGGGTGAAAGCAACTGGTCAATAAACCCACACATGCTACCTGAAGGCACCAATGTTGCCAGATTCGAGACCCTCATTATGTAATGAACAAGGGGGTTAACGAAGGCGCCCAATTTTTTTACTGCTGGTGTAGTACACAGTCTCCTGCGTTTACGGTGACACCAGCTTCTTGCAGGTGCTGAAGTACTTTGTGCAGTCATGCATCATGTTCTGCCTTCGTGCAGCCAAACACTATTATGTAGTCTTGCAGACATGCTTGGCCGTCCAGGCCTTCTAGCGGTCTTAGCATTTCTCTGTAGAAATATTCAGTTGCTATGGAAATTCCGAAGGGCAAAAAGGGGAACTTAAATGGCCAATTGGCATCAGGAAAGTGTACCTGTAGGACACAGGTAACCAGTAACCAATAACCGGCCCTTGCGTCAAGTTTGCTAAACCAGGCAGCTCTGGTGAGTTTGGCCAGGCAGTCATCAACGGTGGGCACTAAGACTCGTTCTCACAGACTGTTCTATTTCAACCTTCCAATGTCACTGCAGATTTGAAGCTCGCCTCCTTCATTTTTCGCAACTACCATAGGTGCACGCCATTCTGTGGTCTCTTCGACCTTTATGATAACACCCAGGCTCTCCATTCACTCCAACTCACATTGGACACTCGGCAACATGGGCAGAGGTACTCGCCTCGATTACATAATAGCACATTGCTTGGCATCAAGGAGTAGCGATACTTTGTAATCGGTCTTGAGAAGGCCCAGGTCTGTAGCCAGGTAGAGGTAGCGGCATAAAATGTTGGCTGGGTCACTGACCTTGCCTGCTGACTCTGCTACTTCTAGGAGACTTGGAGGACATTGAAGGACTTGATTGTCGGACGTCAAAAAGTGCGTCATGCAGCTAGTATATTACATAAATTTCTTCTTGACACAACCAGCCATTTCAGCACAGGGTCGCAGTGAAGAGTCTAACCGTTGCTATTTTGGTCCTGCCGGGTCCGAGCAGCTGTTCATTTGCTTGCTTCCGGTTGCCCATGACTTGTTCGTTGTAGAGGCTTGTTGGCATGGCAGTTAAATTTGCACCAGTGTCTACCTTGAACCTCATTGGCAAGTCATTGACCATGACATTGATTTTCCATGGCCCAGGATCCTGTTGGTCAGTTAATTGTCCAAGTAAACCTCTTCCGAAACAGCTTGGTACGTGCTTTTTGTTCTGTTTTTCGGAAGCAGAAAAGCATACGGCAGCAGTGTTCCTTTTTACTGCAGGCACTGCATGTTTTGCCATTCACTGGGCACATAGTGTTGTGTGATGGTTAACCATAGGTGTTCTGTTGAACCATACCACTTGCATGTCTGTGCTGTGTGGTCACGCTGGTTTTTCTATAATAATTTGACTTTCTTTTGCTTCAAGTTACTGTAGCTGTGGCCGTAGGTCCTTTTGCTGCTGTTTGATTGTCACCATGTTGTGAGCAGCATTGACAGCGGCTTCCAGAGTAAGCTCGGCGTTAAGTTGCAGCTTCTCACTTACCTGCGTGTCTGTGAGACCGACCATGAGTCTATCACAGATCAGTTCCTCTTTCAGGGCACTGTACTCAGCTTCAGCTAGTCTGAAGAGTTCAGTGATGAACATATCGGCTGTTTCGTGCGCGTCTTGCTTCCGGCTGTTGAACTTTGCATACTCGTATAACATGTTCATCCGTGGCAGGAAATTTTTTATGAACACCTGCATTACTGTGTTGTAGTCAAGTTTCTCAGCATAACAGAGCCTGAGCAAGGCTAGGACGTCTTCGGCTTCACGATCCATGGCATAAATGAGTGTGTTCGCCTGCGTCTCGTTGTATTGCTTCTTTAGTCTGGAGATGGCTCTATAGCACTCCGATCTCGTGAACCACTGTTTGCACTCCTCGGGTCGCCAAAAATCAAGTTTTTCCGGCAGTTCGACGACGAACGAGTTGAGCGGAGCTGCGTGCTAGGCTGTGGAAACTGTAGGCGAAGCCATGGGTAGCAAAGTTTCGTATTCACCGCACTGCGCTGCATGTGTAGACTTCTACTTGCACGGTGCATTTCTCACAGCGTTATCGAGTATCCCACCGCTGTCTCCATGTCGTGGCCGGATGGCGAGCATACGTGAGTGACAAAACATAAGTGTTAACTGGGGACTCTTTACTAGGTTGCATATGCAAAACACGTACGGCTACATGCCGGCTCGGCTTACACAGTCTGGTCCACTCTCCCCGAGGCATTGTTCTGCATCTTACATGACCGTGTACGAAGCGCCATCTCGTTGCAGTAGCTCACACGACACAGTGTACCAGTGTAACTCAATGAGCAGCAACTTCAAAAGAAGTATACTTCGGAAGGCTGCTCAAGTTTAAACAACTCTCAGTTAACAATGTCAAGACGATTTGCCCTCTCATTAACATGCACATTTACGCCACTAGACCGTAACCTCTTTGCTACATTGTAGCACAGTTTTGGTCCGAATTAAAACACTGATATAACACAGCAGAAAAGTTACGAATAAGAGCCATAAATACGCAGAACATTAGAAAGGCGTGCACTCTCATTCTTGCTAACTGATCATTTGTTGAAATTCCGGCAGTCTTCTGAATTATAATTTTTAAACGTGCTGCCCATTGAGTTACGATAATGCATTGCGGTGAAATTTGATAGATGGCCGCAGAGCCAATTCAACACTTCATTTTCAACCACAGCTAGTTACCACTATGCTTTTCTTGGCTTCAGTGCCTTTATTCTTTATTCAGAGATACCCCACATTGCCCGGGCGCGTGCAAGCAACTTCGAAAAAAAAAAGAACATCTTCATTCGCACAGCACACTTGGTCACAAGATAATCGATTCCACTCTGTTGCAGTTTGGGCAAAAATGATAGCATAAAGGTTCGTTCTAGTTCGGTATTCTCGAATTTTAAAGTCATGATCTGTTCTTTAGATACATGGTGCGGTAGTTTAAAATAAGTGTCTCTATTAATTCCGATTGTGTTATTATATATGCTAAATAGCAATTTTAGTCGCAGTTTCCATCGGCGAGACGAGAGCACTTCCCATCCGAGCTCACTTTTCATTGCAGCGCAGCTCTCCTCTCGCTTGTATCACCCATGAACGAACCTTCCTGCTCTGTTTTCTATTCTCTCGATTTGGTCGATCAAGGTTTTCTGACGAGGGTCCCAAGCACAACACGCATACTCCAAGATCGGACGAATGAATGAAATATAAGCAGTATCCTTTAGGGCAAAAAATGAAGATTTGAAATTTCGCTGAATAAAATTTAGCACTCTAACAGCATTCGCAACAACATTACTCACATGTGCGTTCCAAGATCAATCACTTCAAAACATCACACCCAAATATTTATACATATATTGCTGGTCAATAATATCAGTGTTAAAAAAATAACGCGTTTCTATAATTTTCCTTTTTTTTCGTGAAGAACAAATGAACACATTTTTTTGTATTTAGTTGGATTTTCCACTTCTCAGACACCATGAGACAATGTTAGTAAGATCAACCTGCACATCGATGGAGTCCTGTTCATTTTTTTATTTTTCTATACACTACGCAGTCATCGGCAAACAAGCGGAAACGCGAAGATATCCCTGCAGGAATATCGTTAATATAAACTAAGAACAATAGCGGCCCTAAAAAGACCCTTGAGGAACTCCCGGTGTGACCTCGACCCAAGGAGAAGTAGCATCGTTCAGTTTTACGCATTGCCGATGCTGCGACAAGTAATTGACAATCCAGTTACACACTTCTTAACATTTGCCTCATGAAGTTTTTGAAGGAGCAATGAGTGACAAACCATGTCAATCGCCTTTCGAAAATCTAAGAAGACACAATCTGTCTGCCCGTTCTCATCCACTTGAGCCACTGAGTCATTACAGAATTCAATTAGCTGTGTTGTACAGGACAGTCCCTTGCGAAAACCTTGTTGATTATCAATTATTAATCTGTGTTGTAATAAATGTTTCATTATTTCTTTGTACAAAATATGCTCTAATATTTTACAGGAGATGGATGTTAAAGAGACAGGCCTATTATTGTTTACGTATTTTTTTTGGACCACCCTTATGAACTGTAACTACAGTGCCATTTTCCAATCATCCGGCAGCACTCCAGTAGAAAGAGATTTAGTGTAGATTAGGCAGAGGTGGGATGCGATTGGCCAGGCACAGCACTTCAATATGCGGGGAGAAATACCATCTGGGCCGGGGGCATTAGTTTCATCTATACTTTGTAACAATGATTCGATACCACCAACACTGAATTCGACAGGTTGCATTAATGGCTCAGCTCTCACATGATATTTTCCAAAGGTTGTTTTGGGCAAGCAATGCAGAATGAAAAAATCATTAAAGAAAGCTGCCTTAGCTGTATCATCGGATAGGACCTTATTATGGTGAACAATTTCATTTACTCCCGTTGAGTCAGATCCGCATCCTTTTACGCATTTCCAAAAAAGCTTTGGATTTGTTTTCATATTATCATTAAGTCGATTGAATACTGACCCTTTCCAATGTGAACTTTAGTTTTATATTCATTAGTTACTTCGACCTGCTTCTTAAACTGATAACTGCTTTGTGTTCTTTTGAATGCGTTATATACTCTTCTTTTCCTTATTAACCTCAGAATACTAGGCTTCACCCATGGTTTCTTAGCTTTTCAGCCCAACTGAATGGACACTTGGTATATACTTTTTCGTCAGTTCTGTAAATTTGGTTTTAAAAAGAGACTACAGTTGTACAACATCAGAATTCTCACAAAGATAATCAAAAACAGACAAATCAGCAAATAATTCCTGTGAAATGGCAGACTAATCACCTTTATCAAAGAAAAGTTATATGGTCGTGATTAAAAAAAATGAAACCCGTTTTCCTTCTTCTCATTCATTCTTGCGAGGGTCTGAAACCTCAGAGCCTTGATGCCTTAAGGTAGCATGCATGGGTTTATAAGCCACATGCCTGCTCGCTTCAGTTCAGGTGTTACACGACACCATCATGCAAAAAAGGATGTTCGACATCTGCCCACCACGGCTCTAGATGGCGCTGGCTAACGCTCCCAGGACCACGTATACCACACATAAATACCCAAGTTAGCACAATTGGTAGCGCATCGCGTGTGTACTGCAAAGGTTCTGGGTTCAGTCACCACCAGAGACAAGGTCTTTTCGTCTGCTTTCATTACTTTTTTTTTCAATATTTTATACATTTCAAATTCAACCACAGCTAATTACACTAATGCTTTTCTTGGTTTAATTGCCTGCGACCTTTATATCACCAGCAAAAATAAAGTAACAAGAAAATGAAAAGAAATAAGTGGAGGACAGGGTCATCAGTGTTCAAAGAAGCACCTTCCTTTTTGTATTTTTAACCAACACATGCGCCCAATAGCCAATTCCTCTGCCTGCACATCAAATGACAGTGCAAGAGATGCAGCTGGAACCCACAGTCAAATATATGTACAGCATACCAATGCATCTCCTCCGAAGGTAGTGAAGAGCGCAGGTGCCTTAGAGCTGCGTGCCATGGTTCCTCTAGCGAACCCATGGAAAGGAGCATAAGTGATGCTGTAGAGCTTGCCGCTTCAAACAGCGTTCAGGTAGCCATTCATTATTCTGCACGTAGTATCCAATGTATTGTAGATATCAAGGCAGCTTCAGTCCTGCAGCAAATAAAGTGATCATTTCTAACCAAAATGTTGAGATGCAGGCACATGAATATGTTGGGCGCAAGCCGTGTTGAAACTCAGAAAAAAAGGAGTTTTCTTCTAAGAAGTTGGCAATATGAGAAAACAGAATATGCTCGATACTTTTGCATGGTATACTGGTTAAGAAAATAGGCCGATAGTTCAGTGGGGAATTTTCAGTGCCTGTTTTGTAGAGTGGAATCACCTTCCCCACCTTCCAATCAGCAGGCAGTGAACCTTTGTCAAGTGATTGCTGGAAAATCTTTGCAAGAATAATAGAACAATATGTCCTATTGTTTTTAGAAACTTTGCGTTAATTAAGTCACAGCCAGGAGCGGATGAGAGTTTCAGTTATGCGATTATTTTTTCTATGCCAACGGGTTCGATTATTAAAGGGTGCATTGCAACGTAGTCGTAAGATAGTGTAGTTGGGCGTGTTACATGAGCGTGTTTAGAAAAGTTACACGGAAAACGTCATTTAATACAGATGCGCAATCGGCAGGGGGAATTGCGGTATCGGTACAATCAACAAGGGTTATGGCATCGTCATGTTTTGGGTTAATAGTGCGCCAGAACTTTTTCCTATCAGTAGTTAGCATGGATGGCAATGTGTTCTTTAAGAAGTTATCTTTAGCTTGTTTAAGTGCTGTTATGCAGTTATATGTAGCCCGTTTGTAAGTTGCCCATCTTTCAGCGTTTGCAGATGTTTTAGTTAGTCTGTACTAACGTTTCTTTTCGTTAGAAAGGCGCTTAACGTGGGTGTTGTACCAGGGAGCGTTATCATTACAGGAAAGAGTGTAGATAGGGATAAATTTTCTCGTTAATTCACGAAGTTTAGTAACAAACATGTTCCAGATTGATTGAACACTGCGGTTATCGAAATCAGTCAGGAAAGCATCAAGGAATATACAGAGCTCGTGGTTAATTGTTTCAAAGTCAGCTTTGTTATAGTCGTGAATTGTCTTGATCTTTTTTTCTGATTTCGGACGTGAAATGTTGATGTTGAAATGCATAAGGGCGTGATCGCTTAAGAGCTGTAAGTAATGTTCGAAATAAAATCGGGTCGTGTTGTTAGCAGAGCGTCAAGGGTGTTAGCAACTTGTGGTGTGATTCTGGTGGACTGGGTTATCAGTGGATTGGAAGAGAACAGTGCGCACAAGTCAAGAAAATCTTTTGCCAACACTGAGAAAGGGTGTGTCACAATGGGTTCATTATGCCAGGCTATATTTGGAATGTTGAAGTCACCCAGTAGAAACAAGGGTAAGGAAGGAAAGCGTGTTACGACGATATTGATTGTGTCCTGTAATTAGTTAGCAAAGGAGGCAACGTCAGTAGGAGCGCGATAACATACGCCCATTACAATTTTTTCGAAGTTTATTTCAAGAATTGCCCAGACTATCTCCAAGTTAGTAGCAATATTAATGTGCTGAGAATGTAGGTGTTTATTAATTGCCAGAAGAACACCACCACCTTGACGCAACGTACGGTCGCAGCGATAAACTGACAAGCCATGTGCGGTAGAGAAGATTTCATGGTCTCTAATATGTGGATGCAGCCAAGTTTCGGTAAGTGCAATGATATCTGGGTTAAACGTGTCGACTGTGGAAGTGAATGAGTCGCGTATGTTTTTGATGCTTCGAATGTTAGTGAAAAGAACAGACACGGGTTATAAGTGACTTCCACTGCCCCTCACGCTTCCCTATGGACGATTAGGTGGCGCAGTACACGGTTCGGTTTATAGCACACGTGTGTTTGACGTGCACTCTGTCACGCTGTCTGTAACGGGATCGTACGTGTACTCCTTCTTGTTTACGAACAATTTGTTGTATCGGAGATGAAACAGAGCTTTTCCCGGTAATTTTCTTGCAAAGGAAATCAGTTTACTTCGGATATGGCGGGTGGCAGGTGAGTAGTCATCACAGATAGTGATGTCTTTATCTTGTAGGAGCTTACGCGCGGAAAGCACCTTTTCCTTTACTTTGTAGTTGCTGAGTTTGGCTATAATGAGGCGGCATTTATCAGGTGAATACGAACCGAGACGATGAGCGCGTTCAATTGCCATGTCGGGTAGACTGCCGATGATAGTTGCTAGCTTGTTAATGATGTGGGCCTCAGATTCTTCCCATGATTCGCGAGAATCAGGGATGCCATGGAAAATGAAATTGTTTCTTCGCGATCTGTCCTCTAGGTCGTTGAACCGAGACTGCAAAGAAACAAGCTGAGTGTTGCACGTCGCTATAGATTTCTGGAGACCTGTGACGTGTTGTTTAAACTCATCTAGTGAACTAGCGTTATCTTCAAAAGCATCCAGTCTTTTTTGGATGCAGCCAATCTTGCTTTCTATATTTTTATGGCTGGCTTTCATTGCTTTATTATCAGCAACCAATTCCGTCTGATACTTTGAGGACCGAACCGATCGCAACTAAACGTCTTTCAGAAGCTGGAAGAGGACGGCCATTTGTTCCGAGGGGTCATCAGGTAATGTCTGTGTATCAAGAAAATACTCTGAATGCGTGGTAGGCCCAGGATTAGTTTCGATGTCACCACGGCAAAGTAATAACGCAGACATATGGAAACATTCGCAAATAATATCACAAAGCACGTGTGGACGTGGAAGTAGCAACAAGCAGAGATCATCGCTTTTTCTAGCGTACAGGGAAAAACGCTTACACACCTGCGAAATGCCAAAAGGCGGAAGGTGAGCCATGATGCTGTTGCCACTCCCGCGCCCACTGAAGACGGTGTCGAACGGCCGGGAGCTTAAGTAAGCACCAGGGGTTGACGTCACCGTTGATGACGTTAATGCGCAGTAGATTGGGCAGGGCAGTTCGGATGGGTTCAGCAGGGGGTAGTCTGGGAAGTGATGACCGGCGGGTTCGTCCGGTGGTGCAGCATATTTGGAACGGTAAGCTAAGGCATCAGAGGCAAGCGCCGACCACAGAAGAAAGGATGTCAGGAAAGCCTGCGAAGTGCCAAAAGGCGGAACCATTGATTACTGTCTGATGGCAGAAGGAATTCATGATAAGTTGAGAGAAATGGTTATTGATGAGAAAGGGCATGGCAGCATAGGGAGTGACCGTAAACGCATCATATTAAAAATGGGATATGTAGTAGGGAAAGAGAACAAGAGAGAGAAATGGCCAGTCCAAATTTGGACGCTGAACAAATAGCAAATATAGTCACTAGAGTTGAGGAAGAACTTGGCAAATCGCCAAATAAAGAGTGGAAATATGGTGAGGTTCTAAGTGTAATAACTACAAAAATACGGAAAGAGAAACAACATGTTCGTTGGAAAGGAAAAACAAACCGAAAAGCTGGTGGAACAAGGAGATACGAGAAGCGATCGCCGAACGACAGAAAGCATCTCGAGAGCACAGGCATGCAAAGAAGGCGAAGTTGCCGCTGCATGAAGTAACCAGTAAATGGGAAATATACCGAGAGAAAAAGTCTGTGGTTCAAATACTGGTGCAAGAAAAATTAAAAGGTGAAAGTGAACGTTGGTTGTCAGAAATACGTGAGAAAAAGAAGGCCGCACCTAGAATATTTTGGAACCACATAAAATTACTAGGCAGGAAGTCAACTACAATACAACAACATATCCTAGGCGAAGATGAAAACAGAGTGGAAGGAGAAGCGGCAATAAATTACATCCGAAAAGTAACAGCTGAATCTTTCCAAGGCAACGACGAGGTTGTATTTGAAGAAAAAATAGAGCATGAAAGAGACCCAAGTGGAAAAGTAGCTGGTGCTGACAAATTTAAACAGGAAGAAAGCGGAAGAGAAAATTCCTAAGCGCACAGCCACAGGGCTAGACGAGGTTCCCGTTAGGCTGATAAATGAACTAGGACCAAAAAGTAAGGAAACTCTGGTGAAAGCAGTGGAGAAAACTTTAAAAGATAGACGGATACCAGACAGTTGGTAACAAAGGAGAATCAATTTAATTTTTAAAGGTAAGGGGGAGAAAGACAGAATTCACTCGTATAGACCGTTGACCGTTACATAGGTAATATACAGGCTAGCAATGCAGGCAATCAAATTAAAGGTTCAAGCATGGGCAGAGAATAATGGCTTTTGGGAGAGCTTTAGAATGGCTTCAGAATAGGTAGGCGTTAGGATGATAACTTGTTTGTTATTACTCAGTGTATTGAAATATCAAAAGCAGAAAGCAGACCGTTGTATGTGTCCTTTTCAGACATTACAGGAGCCTACGACAACGTAGACCGCAACATTTTGTGGGATATTCTGGAAGGGGAAAGCTTAGGTAACGATTGTCTACAACTTTTGAGAAAGATTTACCTGGAAAATACCATTTGCGTTGAATGGTAAGGGATGAGGAGCGAGGAGAAAGTTCATATCAACAAGGGACTGAGGCAGGGGTGCGCTTTATTCCCGCTGCTGTTTATGATGTACAAGGTGAGTATGCAGAGGGCGCTAAAAGGAAGTAATATCGGGTTTAATCTCTCATACAAAGAGGCGGGTACAGAAGTAGAGCAGCAACTTCCACGTTTATTTTATGCGGACCACATTGTGTTGCTAGCTAATAAGCAAAGTGATTTTCAACATCTGGCTAATATCTGCGGACAGGAAGGCAACAATTTATGTTTGAAATTTAGCGTTAGAAAATCAGGTGTTATGGTAGACAATGAAAACCGGGAACAGACAGTGGAGATACAGGCCCAAGAAATACCTCGGGTAACAGAATATAGATACCTTGGTATATGGATAAACGAAGGCAGTAGATATATGGAAACACAGGAAAAACCATAACAGTAAAGGGGAAGAGAAATGCAGCCATAATGAATCACAGAGCGCTATGGGGATACAATAGGTACGAGGTCCTCCTAGGTATGTGGAAATGTGTAATGGTTCCAGGACTTACTTTTCGAAATGCAGGTTGCTTTAAATCTGGGGTGCAATTAGGACTCGACGGGAACCAAATTTCAGTGGGTCGCCTCGCATTGGGCGCTCACGGGAAGACTAAAAATGATGTGCAGTGTGATATGGGCTGGACTAGTTTTGAAGTAAGGGAAGCTCGCAGTAAAATTGTGTATGAAGAGCCGCTGAAAAATGTGGAAGAAAATAAATGGGCTGGGAGGGTGACCAGGTATCTGTAGAGGAAAAACATTGATTCACAGTGGAGGAAAATAACTAGGAAGCTTACCAGCAAGTATGCGGCCTGTGTGGTGAACAGAACGGCGACAAAGAACGTCAAGCGGAAAGTCAGAGAGGCTGAAATAATCTCATGGGTGGCGGCAATGAAAACGAAACCTGCCATGAGTAACAACTTAAGAGGAAAAAACGAAATCAGGAAAGAAACAATTTATGATAACCCAAAGGGAAGCTGATTACTTTTCGAAGCGAGATCGGGATGCCTTAGAACACGCACCCATAAAGCGAGATATAAGAAGGAAGAAGACGCATGTGCTTGCTGCGGTAAAGCTAGGCAAAATATGGAGCATCTTTTATTAGAATGTGAAGACGTCTACCCAGCGATCGATATAAGCACCACTGGCCTCCTTGAAGCCCTTGGGTTCAGCGAGAGTAGTGGCAAAGTAAACATGTCTGCAATAGGAATTAGTAAGAGGACATTTGAGGATTGGTGGAAGAAAGGATTGGTGAAAGATCAGCGAGAACATCCCGCCTTTCGTCCTGACATCTGCGCTTGCGCCTTCATCTGTGACGTCACATCACGTGGGACGTCCAACGCCTTAAAACGGGTCGTACTGCAAGTTGCCTCCTGTGGGCTCGGCAGCAGCACTTCGGGAATGTTGCTTCAATATCCGTTCTGCTTCTCGGTGCAGGTTCTCGCTGCCCTGATCCCTGTATGGTCACCGCACCGTGCTTGTGCATCTGACGGACTTCATTGCCACAATCTTGGTGACAGCGTCATCGAGGTATCAGTGGATGGAGACATGTGCGAGATCAGCGAGAAAATCCCGCCTTTTGTCCTGACATCTGCGCTTGCGCCTTTATCTGTGACGTCACATCACGTGGGACTTCCAACGCCTTTAAAACGGGTCGCACTGCAAGTTGCCTCCTGTGGGCTCGGCAGCAGCGCTTCGGGAATGTTGCTTCAAAATCCGTTCTGCTTCTCGGTGCAGGTTAGTTCTTACTTACCTACGAAGTGCTATCGCAATGACAACCGTTTCCTGATGCTGCTGCCATGCCCACTGCTGTTGTCTGATATGTTTCCGTTTGCGTTGAATCTTTTATCATGTGGCGATATTGAGGCGAACCCAGGTCCAACTGGGAAGAAACTCTTGATGAAGCTACTTCATGGGCAGAATAACATGATGACCACCATGAATAGCCTATTATCGAATCAAAATAGAATGGAAATAGATATAACAGATATGAAGGAAAGACTAAGCTGTTTAAAGGCTAACTCGTCTGTTCTGCAATCTTTAGAACAAGAATTTAGAAACGTCAAGCCATCTGTCGCTACTTTGCAAACATAGGTGTCATATTTACAGAACAAGTTGGATGACCAAGAAAATAGAGGTAGACTGAATAGCCTGATCATTTACGGGATACAGGAGCATGACAATGAAACAACGGATAGCCTAACAAAAATACTACAAGACCATCTTTTCAAGGATAAGCTCGGACTCAGTGTTAGTGGCATGGAGAGGTGTCACAGACTAGGCAGTAAGAGCGGAAAAGGCCACCCAGTGATAATTAAGTTCTTGGATTATCGTGAGAAACTAACAATTCGCAGGTCTTGTTCAAAGTTAAAAGGAACAAACCTTTCCGTAACAGAAGTCTTTTCATTCACAGTGCGCCAAATACGAAAAAAATTCTGGCTAAGTGCGAAACAGGAAAAAGAAAATCATGCTAAGGTGAAGTTGTTCTTTGATAAGTTAAGGGTGGACGGCGTAATGTTTGGCTGGGACGAAGCTAAAGATAAGCGCTTTAAACTTACTAAAAAGAAATGAATTGAGAAGATTAACAGCAGGCGCCTTTCACAATTCCTAACATGAATTGCCGCAGTGTCGTGAATAAGAATGTCCAGCTTGAGAGCATGCTTTTTTCACTAGAACTCGACGTGGCCGTACTAACCGAAACTTGGTTAGGCGATGATATATTTGACAGTGAATTTGTACCAAAGAATTATGAAGTGTTACGTAGGGACCAGGATAGAAGAGGGGGAGGTATTGCTATATTGTATAAATCTTCCATTATGCTGCAGAGAATGCCTGACGTTCCGGATGTAGAAAGCATATTTTGTAAATTATACGTCAATAATTTTAGATATATCCTTGCAGGCTTGTACAGACCTCCTAACTCCACTGTTGATAACTTGGAGCGCTTGTCAACTCATATGCATTCATATGTAACGCGAGAAGATAAATTAATACTAACCGGTGATTTCAACCTGCCAAATATCAATTGGGAAACTTTTTCTTCGTATTCAATTCAAAGTGCGGAAAGTGTTATGACTGTTACAGCTTTTACTTTTGATCTACTACAAATTGTGAAGTATTTCACAAGAATTCGAAATGATTCAAGGTCCATTCTTGATTTGTTTTTTGTAAGTGGCACCATTAAAGACTGCATCTCATATACAGTAACATCTGGTATTTCTGATCACAAAGCAGTTGTCCTGACGTTGAAAAGTGCTTTAATCAATCGAACCAATAAGGTTCAATATTTTCCAAATTTTTCAAGAGCACAGGATGACTCTATAATAGATGCGCTAGCTTTTAACTACAATCACTTTCAAGGCCTTGATTGTAGTGTAAACGACCTCTGGCTTTTTTTTAAGGACCTCATTTTTGATTGTGTGGAACGCTTCGTTCCTAAAATAGTAAAGAAGTCGGAGCGCCGCAATCCATGGATTACGCGGAAGATGTTACAGATGAGGCGGAAACTTAAGCGATTAAAAAAGAAACGCGCCATAATAAAGGACGGCGAAGAACTGAAAGCCGATATTGATAACTTGTCCGAAAAACTTCACGAAAAGATTGTCAAAGATAAAGAGTATTATCACAGCACATTACTACCAGACTTATCAGATCATCTCCCGAGAAATTCTGGAGGGTTGTGACGCCCGCCTCTTCGTCTTCCGACACCTTTTTTATAAACGGTGAAAGTGTGCGGGATGAAAAAACTGTGTGTTCTGCTTTTAATAACCATTTTAAGAGTGCATTCACAAGTGATGATGGCTGTTTGCCATGCTTTTCTGTGGAACTGCCTTCCCTTCCCGACATTGTTATTTCGGAAAAGGGCATTCAAAATGTATTGTTAAAGCCTGACATTAAAAAATCTCCAGGGCCAGATGATATTCCGAACTGTTTTCTAAAGCATTATGCTGAATGGTGTGCAAAATATCTGTACATTCTATTTGCGAAGTCAATCAACGAAGGATCGTTACCGGAAGACTGGAAAATTGCTAGAATAAAACCTTTACATAAATCGGGGGATAAATATCGCATCAAAAATTACAGACCGATTTCATTAACATCAACATCTTGTAAGCTCCTTAGCACATATAATTCATAAACATATAACTGGTTTTCTAGACGAACATGACGTTTTTAAAAAACACGCAGCATGGTTTTAGAAGTGGCCTTTCGACTACTACTCAACTAGTTGAAATCATACATGACTTTGCTAACACTGTAAACAAAGGGAAACAAACAGACGCGATATTCATGGATTTCAGCAAGGCATTTGATAGGGTGTCTCATGTTAAATTGCTTCATAAGCTAGGAGCTGTGCTTAAAAACGATAAAATATTAGCATGGATTAAAGCCTACCTTACAAACCACCATCAGTTTGTTACTGTAAATAAAACAACCACTGATATAGCTGCTGTCAATTCTGTGTCCCTCAGGGATCCGTTTTTGGCCCCCTTTTCTTTTTGTTATATATAAACGATATTGTCACTAACCTCTATGTTAAAATCAGGCTTTACGCTGACGACTGCGTTCTGTACGATGAAATAACAACGGAAGAAGACCAACTTAGGTTAAACAGGGACTTTAATAAGGTAGTTGAGTGGTGTAGACAATGGCAAATGTGCATTAATTTCGGAAAGACAGTATATATGCGGATAACTTTAAAAAAGAAGCCACTGGTCATCATCCTCATCATTTATTATTCCCTTAAGGGTCCCTTCGGGGACATTACATAAGGGGGGGGGGGGACAGCGATGTGAAAGTGCCATACATCAGCTCATAAGAAAAAAATACAAACAAAGGCAACAGAAAAATAAATAATAAACTGTAGAAAACATCAGGTATAAACAGAACAATGAAAATATCTCACACTGAGTAGCAATAAATTAAAAGAAAAGTGTACACGTAAATGTGAAACATGCTAAACATAAGTGGCAAAAAAGAAGAAAAGAAAAAATAGGCGATGACACAAGCAAGACGGATTGCTGGGAGAGGAAACGTGAGGAAAAGTGGCTATGTTTGGTTGAAATGGTCTGAAAGTAACTGTCTAAATGTGGAGGGATTTGACTAAAACCACGGCTTCGGGAAGATTGTTACATTCTTTTATGGCGATGGGCAGGAAGGATTTATTGAAGGTGTTGGAAGAACCATGCAAACGTTGTATACTAAGGGAGTTAAACAAACGGTGAGATGAGCGTATCGGAGCATGTAATAAGTTCTCGCGCAGTGCAGGAAAGTTAAAGTATAATTTATGAATAAGACAGCATTGCCAGTTTCCGGTGGAGTCCTAGGGGTTCGAGTCCAAGAGTCAATTTCATGTCAGTAACGCTGTGCCAAGGTGAGTACTGGGAAGTTATGAAGCGGGCTGCCCGGTTCTGAATGGCTTCGAGCGACTGAATCAAGTAAACCTGGTGAGGGTTCCATATGGCTGAGGCATACTCCATTTCAGAGCGGACGTATGTTTCGTATGCTAGTTGCGTGATGGATGGAGGGGACATAGCCAGAGATCTTCGGATGAAACCAAGTGTTCTGGAAGTGTTATCACAGAGTTTCGTGATATGGTCCACCCAAGTTAGCTTGTTAGTTATTTCGACTCCTAGATACCTGTATGAGTTTGTTACTGATAGCGCCGTGGAGTTCAGCGAGTACGGGAAAAGGGTAGTGGAACGTTTACGTGTAATGTGCATGCATTTACATTTTGAAATATTAAGCTACATAAGCCAGTCAGAACACCATTTCTGGATTTTGTTTAGGTCGTCTTGTAATGATTCCTGGTCGGTATTATCGGAGTTTCGGCGATAAATGACGCAATCGTCCGCAAAAAGATAGACGGATGACGAAATCCCAGATGGCAGGTCGTTGATGAAAATAAGGAAGAGAAGCGGAGCAAGGATGGAACCCTGGGGAACTCCAGAGATAACGTCAGTAGTTTTAGACGCATGGCTGGCGATTACTGAACCGTGAGCGGCCAGTTAAAAAGCAGCGAATCCAGGATAAGATAAGAGGGCCAAGTGATAAGCATGCAAGTTTACACAATAGACGTTGGTGAAGAACGCGGTCAAATGCTTTTGAAAAATCTAAGTAGATGACGTCTGTTTGGAATGAAGAATCTAAATTAAGGTGAAGATCGGTTGTAAATTCGAAAAGTTGAGTTTCGCACGAGAAGCCTGCCCTGAAACCATGCTGCTTGGGAAAGAAGAAAGAATTGTGATTGAGGTGATTAGCAATATGGGAGTAGAGTATATGTTCGAAGAGCTTACATGAGATGCATGTTAGCGAAATGGGACGATAATTAGAGGGGTCAGCACGGTCGCCGCTCTTAAAAATTGGAACAACCTTGCTTGATTTCCAGCCATCCGGAATTTTA
The DNA here is from genome assembly GCF_050947875.1 of Dermacentor variabilis. Lineage (NCBI taxonomy): Eukaryota > Metazoa > Arthropoda > Arachnida > Ixodida > Ixodidae > Dermacentor > Dermacentor variabilis. The sequence goes on from NW_027460302.1 coordinate 16,327,617, forward strand.
CTGGTATTGAGGGACTGGGTGAAGATGAGTTGCAGGATTTGGCTAGTGAAATGTTTCGTGCCTTTAAGCATTTTAGCAGGAATGTTATCAGGTCCGGGTGAAGTGGACGGCTTGAGGTTATCAATGAGCTTTGAAATTCCTTCAGATGTGATGGTTACGGGTGGCATTGGAATAAAATTTAGGCTCGGTAAAATAATGCTCTTATCCGCTAGCTCGCGGGTAAAAACTGAGGTGAAGTAGGAATTCATCGCGTCTGATCGCTCGCAAAGCGGAACGTCTGTGCCGTCTTGCCTTTTTAAAGATATGTTATAGGAGCTGTTTTTGTTGGGCTGTAGCAAATTTCAAAATTTCTTAGGGTTAACACGCAATATTTCTAGAAGATCGTGACTGTAGAATTTTCTTTTGGATGACCGCAATAATCTAGTGTATTCGCGAAGGATGCCGAAGTATTTTTCCCATTTTACAGGTGATCCGGAGTTATTGGCATTACGGAAGAGGCGCTTCTTTTTTCGTGATAGCTTACGCAGCGAGTTAGAATACCATGGCTTTGTGGAATCCCCGCGAATGCAGATGAGTGGGACGTAGGCGTCTATGAGCGATAAGATTTTGTGCTTAAAAAGACACCAATTTTCGTTCACGGATCTGGTAGCCATGGACGCTTTAAAGGTGGTGAAAAAGTGTTCGAGGTCGGAGTTTATGCTCGCGAAGTCAGCCTTACTGTAATCACGGATGTATTTGATGGACGGTTGACGAGGGGAGACTTCAATCATCAGGTTAAAGAACAAGAGATTGTGGTCACTCAGACCACTGCAACATGAAAAGGATTGGATTAGCTCAGGACTGGAAACAAGAATGAGGTCAAGAATATTTGAGCCTCGTGTTGGCTTGTTTACTGCTTGGGAAAGGTTTGAAGTGAGGACCATTTCAAGGAAATCTTTAGATTGGCGAGATGGCGCAGTAAGAGCCTCCCAGTCGATGTCCGGGTAGTTAAAATCACCGCAAAGTATTAGATTGGCATGAGGAAATCGGGATTGCAAGTCTTGAACTACAGAGTGAAGGTCCGTAATAAAAGAATGATCCGTGTCAGGTGCTCGATAACATACAATTAGTATATTGGTACAAGAGGGAAGGCAAATTTTCAGACACATTATTTCACTGTTGCTGCTTATCTCGAGTAAAGTGGATGAATAAGTTGAATTACCAAGAGCAAGAATGCCGCCTCCCCGGCGATCTACTCGATCTCGCCTGTAGATATGAAAGGACCGATTGCTGTGGAGCAATTCTGAATCGTTAATATCAGGTGTTAGCCAAGATTCAGTAAATAAAGCGATGTCAGTTCCATGGTCTTCGAGGACGGCCTCAACTGTTTCATTTTTTGGCAGGTAGCTTCTTTTATTTGTCAGTAGGACAGAAATTTTTGTTAGTTTTAGCTGTGCGCAGGCATCCTGACAGCTGGACCTGCGGCAGGGAAGTGTCGCACGGCACCCGCGTTGACCGCTATGAATGAAGTTCTACAACGGCATCTGTTTCGGCGTTGTAAGTGAAAAAGTTTTCTGCCGATAACCAACTTATCAAAGCGGATCTAAAATGAAGCGTTAGTTTGTTGGCCATAAGAAAAAAGCTTTTTCCGGGCTAGCGGAACTTTAGCCGAGTAATCCTCACGAACCGAGAATGGTGTTTCTTTAAGTTTCTGTCCTGCAACAAGAATTCTTGATTTACCTTTGAAGTGTGCAAGCTTAACTAATATTGGGCGCTTTTTACCTAACTGGAAACGACCTAGGTGGTGTGCACGTTCGATATCTCGGCTACCAATTGAAATACCTAGGTGTTCGGAGCAGAAGGAAGTAATGTGGGCCTCAGACTGGTCCCAGCTTTCGCAGAGTTCTTCCTGAAGTCCGAGGAACAATATGTTTGTGCGTCGCAAGCGGTTTTCAGCGTCGTCGCACTTGTTTGTCAGTGCTTTAACGTCTGAAGCAAGCTGGGCCAAGTCGGTGTTTGTTACGGACGCAGCTGCTTTTTCTGGATGTGTTTCGATAATTTTTTCGAGTATTTCGACGCGCGCTGAAAGACGATGAACCGAGTCTTCAATGTTCGTTTGTGCGGACCGGATCAAGGGAAGCTCGGCAACTACGGTGCTCTGAGCGGATTCAATACGAGATATGGCTTGGTAAATTGTTTCCAAAGAGGGCGGAGCATCGTTTCCGTTCGGGCCTGGGTTTAGTTCGACATCACCAGATAAAACAAGGAGAAGAGAAATAAGGTGGGCATTGAGCCAGTAGAAGCAAGCGATACACAGCATCCTTTGGCAACACTCGATGGCGTCTTTGGGGCACGACACCGCTAGCAAAAATGGGTTGCTAGAGCGACAGTACGTGGCATAAGGAAGATAACTAACCTGCAGCAGTTGAAAAAAGGGCGTCTGCATGACGACTTGCGATGCGGTGGCGTGCCCCAAATGACTCCAGTGGTACAGCGGCTTATGTAGGTGCCGGATTCCCGCGCTTGTGCCAGGTTGCCAGATGACAGACTGGTCCACCGCTGGAAGCAGCGGATGCAGGTCGATGTGGTCGTTGTCGATGTAGTCGTCGCCAGCTGGCAGCCAAGCGATTTCGTTGACGTCGTTTGGCCCAAAAAAGCCTGAGCTTTCGACGTTGGAGCGTGAAGTGGCGGGGCCCCATATCAAGATTGCCTGCAGCAGATGAAAAAAGGGCGTCTGCATGACGAGTGGCGTGCCCCCTATGCGTGCCCCCATATCGCTATGGCACAGAAAACGCTTTTTTGTCAGAGGTAGCACAATGTGAGTACCTTGGCTTGTACATAACAACGGATCTTTCCTGGCCAAAGCACCCTGACACAGTAATAGCAAATTGTCGCCACAAATTGTTTTTTCTAAGACGCGTATTGAAATCCTCCACACCAACAGTACGTCTATTGGCATACAAAACACTAGTCAGCCCCGTTTTAGAATATGCTATAGCTATATGGGACCCGTTCACTAAAAGCGATATTGGAAAGCTAGAAAGCTTACAGAAGAAAGCAGTCCGATTCATCTACAATACATATGGGCGTAGTTCTATTACTAGCCTTTTATCTCTGAGCGGCTTTCCTTGCATAAGTGACAGAAATCGTGCATGTCGTCTAAAATTCTTTTCCAACTAATAAATGGTCACTACAACATCGACACGTCTGACATTATCACCTATGCAACAGGTTACGCTACCAGACAGCGACACTCACTAGTTGTAACTCCATTTACAACATGTGTCAACTGCTTCAAGTACTACTTTTTTCCGAGAACTGTAGTAGATTGGAATAAGCTGGCCGATAAAACTGTAGCACAGGACTCATTATCAGTTTTCGAAACGTATCTTTAACTTTTTTTTGCACTTGCTGAAATTGTTAGTGATATCACTGTTTGACTGTATGATTGGGAAAGATCGCTGAAGTAACGTTGAAGCGCTTGTTTTTGCACCTGTTTCTTTTTTTGCGCCTGTTCTTCTGCGCCTGTTTTTTGCGCTTGTGTGAAGCGCTTGTGTGACGAATTTTTTTAGTGCAATTCCCCATTTTTGTATTTATTTTGTTTTGTGAACTTACTCGGCTACCACGCTGCTAAGATCTTGTTTAAGATCGCAGTATTTATAAATAAATAAATAAAAAGTAGGGAAACGTAGTTCGCAATAGGGGATCTGAAAATTTGGTTGTGGGAGTTAATAGGGATCTTTCTTCTTTTTTATTGTTCAACCTAGGTAAGGACATCAGGCAGTATGATATCAAGAGCTTGGTGACGCAACCCACCGCCCCGTTCCAAAGGGGATGCTCATAACATCCATCCATCCATGCGTACAAAAGCAAAGTTCGCATTGGGGGATCAGAAAATTTTGTTGTGGGAGTTCATAGGTTTTTTTAACCTAGGTAGGACATTAGGCCCTATATTAGCAACAGCTTGGTGGCGCACCCACCGCCCCGTCCAAATGGGACGGTCATATCATCCATCCATCCACCCATCCATCCATCCACGTCGCCCGGTGGCGTGTTTCCATTTGCTCCCAAGCCCAGTGCTCGATTGCTGCGCCGCCATGCGCCGCCCACACGTACCACATTTCTAGGTACTTTTTCGCCGAAGCGCCATGGCACGCGTCTTATATCCTTCTATGTATATGGTTTTGCGTCCCTGGCTATGCCAGGGCGCGCGGTGTGTTCGGGCCAGCCCGCATTCACAGAGTTTAGGCAGCGTAGGTAAATTTTAATTCTGAATGCTGAAGCATTTGTATGCTTGCCCAACGAGAAAACCGCCCCTTCGTCCTTCCCGTAATAAGACGACCGCTTTTGATATAGCGCCCGCAGTAGCGAGCGAATTTGCTTTTGCGCTGCCTTCCGGTTCAACGGCAACGAAGTGGCGAAAACACAGTGCTGGCGGTGCTCTCAGTTAACGCCTCATTCGGCAACTTTAGCAGATCGCTTTGAAAATAAGCGGGAGCGCGTGTCTTTCAGACTACGTAAGCGGCAAGAACACAGCGTGCGAAGCTGTGAGCAGTTGGCACTCTTTTGTGGGTATCGCAGATCGCTGTCAAGCTGCGGCCCACGCGGCATCGCCATAAGAAGCCGCCGCCTGAGTACGTTCATGGCTAAATAATAGAGAATTTTAGTGCGTCCAGTATTCCGGCAAGCGTGGGCGGTTTGCCGGGTGAACGGGAGCGTTAACGTGAGCGGCCAGATTGGTGACGCTAGCTGTTAGCGCAAAGCTCGACCACAAATACACGGAGCCAATTAATATATTCTACTTAGCTGCTGGTGTAAATTTTGGACAGCGGCGTAATCGTGTGGACAATCGCGGCACTGCCGAAAATTTGCACCTGCAGCGAAGCAGAATATAGTAGCTTACTGCAATTTTAGCTCTGTCTTTGTCTGGTTGAGCTCTACGCCACCAAGGAGGCGGCACCGCTCCGACCGCTCACATCGCCCCCGCCCATCCGGCAATCCGCCCGAACCACCCTCGTTTGCCGGAATAGCGGACACGCTAAATGTCTCCAATGGTTTCACGCGGATGAATAAGGCGCTGAAGAGCGATAACGGCTTATATAATGATCGTAACCATCATCAGCGCACCTCGGGCCTCCACCTGCAGTACTTTGCTTGCGTCATCAATGCTCCTTGCGCCGCCTTCGGCACCAGTTCGTGACGCCACTGAGCTGTTGTTAGTAATGGCCTAATCAAGTTAATCAAGGATTCCAAGGGAAGGGAAGCGTAGCAGGGCGCGGCGGAAAGTTAGGTGGGCGGATGAGATTAAGAAGTTTGCATGGACAACATGGCCACAATTAGTACATGACCGGGTAGTTGGAGAAGTATGGGAGAGGCCTTTGCCCAGCAGTGGGCGTAACCAGGCTGATTGTGATGATGATGATGAGTCTGGTTACATAACCTTGGTAATGACACCGGGCTGAGCGGAGATGAGCTAGTGGCACAATGCTTACGCTGCTTACGCATAGTCTAACTCCCAAAGGAGTTTCTGCGTGATTTTTTTCTTGTTCCTGGACGTTTAATATGCGTCGTGTTTGGCTCCAGCACCTTCTATTGTCTCTGCTGGAAGAAAAATAGTGGTGTCAAGAAGGAAAGGAAGCTTGAACGCAGCGATTATGTGGCTCATGGTGCGAGAAAGCTTCTATGCCCCATGATTATCCCAGCTTTTGTACATTGAAGCGCCTCGCAAACTACGACCAACTCCTTATCACATCCCTTTATCCCCTTATCCAAACTGAAAAATTTCGTCCAGTGTTGCGTCAGCTTCCGCACAGCACTCTTATTTCGAAACAGCCTAGGCGGCTCGTTTTGAAAAACCTATTTTCTCTTAGCGACAGCTGGGTGAGCAGATTGTGCGCCCAGGCACATCTTCTTAGTCCCAACAAGTACCTACAAGGATCTAGGGCGCTCGCCGTGACGCTTCGGGGAAAAAAGTACCTAGAAACGTGGTACACGCGAGCGGCGCATGGTGGCGCAGTGGTCGAGCACTGGGCTTGGGCGTAAATCGCAACACGCCGCCCCGGTGCGAGTTGCGCCGGCTCTGCTGCTTCAGTAACGTCACGCGCCCTGACCTGCGGGAAGTAGCGCTCGTTTGTTTTTTTTGCTGCAGCAATTTCAAAGCGTAGAAGAACGCACGCAAAAGCCACTTGCCCGCTGAAAGCCAAGCTGCCACTTTACATTCAAGCTATTGAGAAACTGAAGAGACGAATGAATACATTGTCTCATTTTCATTTCATTCATTTGTTGTTTGAGACATACAGCTCTCTTAGGTGCTGCAGCAAAATGCAGTATTCTTGCCTGACAAAGGCTGCAGCACTCAAGGCATGTTGACACTCTGCAGCAAACAACAGCAAAACAAGTGTTACAATTTTCAAAATATGATAACATTTCAAAACAATAAAGAAGTCGAATCTTAATGAGAAAATGTTAAAAAGGAATACAAAACAATAACATTGAGGTACATAAGGAAGCTATACAATAAAGCAGCGAAGAAAATACGTTTTACCAGATTTCTTGAACCTCAAGCTTGATTTCGAGGTTTGTAATTGTTCCAGGATTGTGGGATAATTGTTTAGTAACCTCGATATCTGAAAATGTAATGCCTGTTTCCTGGAGTTTGTGCGAGTAAGCGGTATAGAGATTGGGTCTTGTCTGAGATTATACGGAGTTTCTTTGGTGGCGAAAGTCTGATTAAACTGTATGTGATAAGCTTAACGGAGACGGAACGCCTCGAGCGATAGTTTATGCAAAAACAGGTGGTCTATATGCAGTATGCCAAGCTTATCAAAAAATGGTTTAGTATGTGCAAGAACAGGCTGGTTACAAACTGCCCTTACGGCTACTTTTTACAGCTTATATAGTGACATAAGGTTAGTTTTGGTAGTATTTCCCCAGACCAGAAGGGAATAGTGTAGACGAGAGTCATATAGCTGTTTCTTTAAATTCATTCAAGTAAGATGCTCTAACATGTTAATCCTTCCCGTGGCTCTACGAATGTCGGCTCTGACGGTCTCTACATGAATGGACCGATGCAGGTTCTCGTTAAACCATACGCGTAAAAATTTTACGCGCTTCGTATTTTCTATAATGTGCCCCCCAAACTTTAACTCGTAGTGACCCATCAGCTGCTTTCCTTTAGGTCTAAATATTGCATACTTTGTTTTTTCGCAGTTCAGTTGCATTCTATTTGAATTTACCGAACAGTTGAGGTCCCCCATCCATCTATTCGCTGCGTTAAATGCTTCTTGAATGTTATGATCAGAGAAGAAAATGCAGGTGTCATCTCATATAAAGTCATGCATGGTGTGTTTGGGATGTTAACAATATCATTAATATAGAGATGTAACAAAGTTGGGCCTAGGATTGAGCCCTGAGGAACACCGCAGTTCAAATCAAGCAGTTGGGACTTAGAATATTTTAGGCAAACAAACTGCTTATGGGAGCTGAGATGGTTCTTAAAGCATATGCTACACCTCTTATTCCATACCAGGGTAACTTTCGGAGCAAAATATCGTAATTAATGGAGTCAAAAGCCTTTCGGAAATGCAAAAACACTCCAATAGTGTAAGTCTGTTTTTCAAAGTTCTTAATTAGGTGGTCTTTCGCACGCAAAAGCGCTTGATCAGTAGACTTTTGTTTCTTAAACCCGAATTGTGCTGGTATTGCTTTATTTTTTGTCAGGTGCCCAACTATTCCTTTATTTAAAATGCGTTCAGGGATTTTAGAAAAGATTGCAAGGACTGAGATGGGTCTGAAATTATTGAGGTTATCTAACGCATCCCCCGTATGCAGTGCCACTACTCTCGCAATTTTCATGAGCACGGGAAATTCACCAGCCGATAAGACGAGGCTGCAGATATGCGAAAGTGGGTGACATATTACTTGCGCTACACTTTTTATAGGTTTTGTACTTATTTCGTCCGCTCCGCATGCGCAGTTATTCTTTAGTGTAGATGTGACGTCTGCTATCTCGGCTGCGCTTGTTGGGTACAGGAATATAGTGGGCATATCAGAACATCTTTTGTATGCTTCACATCGGCCTACAGGAACATCGCTACACTGCGCAGCCGAAACCTGGAAATGCGAGTTAAATTTGTTGGCTAGGCATTCCCCTGATAATGTTATCCCGTCGATAATTATTGACTGAGGACAGTTCGCTTCGTTGCCCGTCATTAACTCTTGAAATGTTCTCCAAAGCAGTGAAGGATTGTTTGCAGCCGCAGTAAACTTATTCTGATAGTACTCGCGTTTAGCCTTCTTCATTTTAGAGTTTGTTTTATTTCGATGCTGCTTGTAAGCTTGGAGGACGTGTGGATCTTTCGATTTATTGAATGTTTCAAATAACTTTTTATGGCGCTCAATTTCTTTGTATAGTTCGTAGGAGACCCAAGACATTCTAATTTTTCGGTGCGTTTTGCGCGTTTCTAGTGGGAAACAAGTGTCGTAAATTTCTTTAAAGAGTGCTAAAAACTTACTGCAAGCCTGGTCGACATTTTGTTCTCTCTTTATTACACTCCCATCGGTGTTAGTTACAAGCTGCTGGAACTTTGTGATTTTATTTCCACTTAGTTTTCTACTTGCTCTAGCTTCTTTCCCATTCTGCGAAACACTACGATGGTTATAGCGCGGTATAATGCAAAAGTTTAGTAAGTGGTCAATGATGCCGCTAGATAATATTCCTGAGACCATTTCATCGCTTAAATGGTTCGTTATACACAAGTATAACAATGTACTTGTTTCGACATTAATTCTTGTTGGCGCCTCGATTAAATTCCGACAGCCATATGACTGAATAACATCTAGTAAATCATATTTATGAGAGTTATCAAGAAGGAGGTCAAGCATAACTGCGAGTCAGCCTAGTTGGAACAGATTCATCTTAAAACTTTTTGTACGCAAACAAACAGGGACGTAGAAAAGAAGAAACACAAGGAAAGCGCTCGTCCTTCTGTTTCTTCTATTCTACGTCCCTCATTGTTTGCGCACAAAAAGTTTTAAGATGAAGGAGGTCAATATTAAAGTCACCAATGTGTAACACTGGCACTTTCACAACGCCCGTCGCACATTTCACGTACTCTCTAGTGTGCTTTTTCCGACATCCTGAGTTGTTTCAACGCTGCTTATGCGCGGACACAGTCCAGCCAACTTGCGTGGCGCCGAGAAAACAAGTGCCACACCAAACCTAGTAGCGACTTTCTTCAAGTTGTGGGAAAGCTTGTAGACGTATGGCACCACTGTGGGTTTGCATCGTTTTTGGTCCGGTACACTAGACAGTACGCGAAATGTGCGACGGGCGTTATTTACGAGATACCGCTGAAATGTGGGAAATCCTACGTTGGACAAACGGGGAAATGTGTTAATGACCGGGCCCGGGAGCATGAATTGTCAGCAATCAACAAAGGTAATGCGCATATACCTCGCATTGTATGGCTTGCCTGGAAGGCACATGCCAGCCACTACTGCGTGAGATAAGGATACTTGGCAGGAGTGGTGATACGTTAGCAAGAGAACTTTTGGAGACATATCGCATAAAGGAGAGAGGCACTAGTTGTATTAGTGATACATATGTTTTTCTGTTTGAGAACGAGTTGGAACTGTTAAAAAATGTCACTGTAATTGCTCTAGGCAACATTGATGTACGCATGGGCATTTGTTCATTCTCCCGGCCCTGCTGTAAGAATAAAATCAAATGAAGTTCAGTACTCAATGTGTTCTTTCGTACTCTCCCTCACAAGTCTTTATTTTCCTTTTTTGGCGCAACAATGTATTAATTAGATCCCAGCCAACCCACCCAGCAACAAGTTCTACTCTACTGAAGAGACGAAGTGCAGAACTTGGAGAGGGCGTCCTCGCAGTCCGGTTACATCGAAGCAATGACTTGCGGTTATGCAATGCTTTCACGCCGCTCGCCGCCAAATCGAGGAAAGGTATGTAGTACAATCCGGACTGGTTGCTGGATTGCGTAATAAAGCTAAAGAAAGCCCGTAGCTCTACGAGCATGTCCGGAGGGAAGGCATACTCATGGCAGCAATGGCGTGAACAGCATGCACTGCATCATTCGCATGGACTCACAGCAGTGTCTTTTTGCTGCAGATTGGGTAATGAGTTCATTCTGACCATCCGTCTTTTCCTATCTAGGTCCTGGGCCTGCCTACCACGTGTGGTAAAGTTTCACTCTTCGGCCGCTACCCCGAGCAAAGCGCTTAGCCCAAGACGAAACGTGCTGACTGTTCCTAGCTGCTGGTTTGCGGAAACGTCTTGACGTCATCAACGAGAAGGCTACAAATACCGGGACCTTCTCCGCCACCAACCAAATGGCTGCAGTGGCGTGAACAGCATGCACTGTATCATTCGCATGAACTCACAGCAGTACCTTTTTGCTGCAGGTTGGTGAAATCTGTTTACTCCTTTTGTAACTTCGTCACTACACTTGAAATTGTGCCACGCCACTGCTGCCCTACGATTAGCACACCAGTGTTTGTTGTAACTTACTGCTGGTCATCATGATAAAAATACGTAAAGAATTGGTAAGTGCCCTTGAGGACCTGAAGAGAGAAATTAGGATCTACCTCAAGAATCTGAAAGATTCTCCAGTACGAGACTTTCGAAATGAACACAGAGAAAAAAAAGCTATTCTCAAGTTTACTGATGACAAATTTGATGATATGGTAACAAATCTGAAAGCAGTTTTACAAGAAAATAAACGTTTGCGCACTGAAAATGACAATCTAAAGTCACGTTGTGATCAGATGGAAAGTCCAACGAAATCGAACGAGTCTCGAATCGTGGACTGCGAACAGTAGTCGCGAAAGGCCGATATAGAAATAAAATGAATACCAGTGAATGCTAATGAAAAGCTGATGGAAATAGTAAAGTTTCGTTCGTTCTCCGTCCTCGCTTCACCGCTGGAACTTGAAGCTTCTCGGACGATGATCGGCAGTTGTTGATCAAACGCAGACAGGAAGCGATGCAGATCAGATGTACAAGAAATATTTATAGGTAAACTTTTCTATATACATGGCAGGTAAAACAAATACATTACAAACTTGAACAATTGAGAAACAAAGTCTCACTCTTCGACTGTCTCAATGACTGTTAGAGCCCAGACTCGTTTTAACGTACATAGTACGGAGGCTCACTGATCTATCAGCAATCCTGATTTCAGCCAAGTCTGAGGGACAGCATGTCGTCCCAATTTTTATAGCCCAAATATACAAAGAAAAAAAAGGCGGTAGGGCCGTTGGCCCGTCCCACAGGTTCAGTTGCCAATCAGGGTCAACCGTTTGTTAAGCCACAACCCACAGGGATGGGCTTACTCTTAAAAATAAACATATTGGAAAACAAAGCTCTTTTCCTTCTTCGCCAAAACTCCGTTGCCCTCTCATTTCTTCGTAGTTAGTGACGGGCTCAGCAAAACACGCCAGGCCCGAACAAGTTATCGCTAGACCGTTTCAAATCCCAACGGCGTCTAGGCCGCAAATGTCTCGGAAGCAGGGGCATCGATACCACGTAGTGCGGCCGTACTCAAAGTTTGTCCGCGTGGGAGACTGATGGCCATCCTTGTCCTTCAAATTTATTGTCTACAAGACAAAGTTCTCCGAGTGCGTGTTTCCAAGACGCCGTCGTCCGAATGCACTCTTTACGTGTGCACCGCATTCCTACAGCGTGCACTGTAAGCTGGCCTTCGACACCACACCGGCAGCCGCCCCCAACAACAAGGCTGGCGATTGCGTTCCGGACGCGTAGAAGATTAGGTCTCTGCTCACTGCATGCGGAACGGGGTCAGCGTTGCTAAGCCCTTCTTAACCTCGGCGGCGCCTCCAATTAGTCAGGCACTCGGGAGCCACAGCCACAATACCTTGTACAGCGGTCCCTTTCAAGGCTGGTCTGTGTGGACTCGTGTGACCGTCGGCGGACTGCCAACACCGTGCGCACAATGCCGACTTCCCGGAATCGGCACTCGCCCACCTGACACCTGCCGCGACGCGTCACCCAACACCGCGCGGTGCCTGTGACCCCACATAACACAGCAACTGTCGCCCGGTTGACACGGGGGCAAGTGAACCCCCTCTCTATGCACAAAGCACGTGGCTGATTCGTGACACTTAAGAACCCGAACAATCAGAGCGACCTTACACGTCCCTCCTAAAGAGTATACTGGGCTCACAATGTGCCCAGCTATACTACAAGAGCCAAAGGGCGCTGTATCGTAAAATTTAGGCTCTGAAGGTTCCGTCAAAGAAAATTGACATACGCTGCCCAACACGGGTGCTGCGGAGCCCGTAAGGAACAGGAAAATGAACTAAAAGGACCACGAAAAAAACAATTTTCTCACAGCGATAAAAGAAAAGGGCGAAAGCTCAACACATTCATGACAGTGAGCATGCAAAAGAAACACTCATGTATGTACAGGAACACTCCAACGCACTGCACGGCACAACAGCAGCAAAGTAACATATGCAGGTTATATACATAGTATGTCCACAGTCTTATAACCCTCACACACAGGGACGACGACAACCACCGAAAGTTCCATCAAGGCTGAACTGTCCGACGCACACGTCCTTCGGGTGAAGGGGAACATTCACGCCTGTCGTAGCTGGCATGGCTGTTTCTGTCTATCCTTTCTTTTCTGCTCTTTACTCGGTTGGCTCCCATGAACGATTCGAGAGCCTTGACAATGCATCAGCGTTGGCGTTACTTGTTCCTTTCCGGTGACGCACCGTTACATTGTAACGCTGTAGTGAAAGCGCCCATCTTGCTAACTTGGCCCCCTGCGGGGTGCTGGTTGTCAAATATGACAATGGGTTATGGTCAGAGACAACATTCACCACTGCTCCGAAAAGCCAGTAGTCAAATTTCTTGAGTGCCCAAATAATAGCAAAGGCTTCGCTTTCTATAGTCGACCAGCGCGCCTGTGTCGGGTTAAAGCGATGGCTAGCAAAAGCGATCGGCTTTTCTTTTCCGTCCGCTGACATTTGAGCTAAACAGGCACCAGCCACCGTCGCCGACGCATCAGTGAATAGCCGGTACGGCTGATGAGGCTCAGGAGTGTTCATGGCGACAGCCAGACAGAGAGTTAACTTTTGACTTTCGAACGCGCACTGCGCATCTTCCAACCATGGAATCGAATTAGGAACCCCTCGCCTTGTCAAAGCTGTAAGCGGGCTCCCCGCGTCGGCGTAGTTCTCTCTCAGAGTTGAGGGCACCGCAATTTCACCCGTCCAAGTTTGCTGCAACATTGATAGGGACCCATTTGGGTTTCTACCGTACAATGGCCTGAACGGCGCCACCCCGGTGGTATCATGCGGCACTTCGTGATACGCCCACAGAACAAATGGGATCAGCTTGTCCCACTTTCTTCGGTCCCGTTCCATTACATGATACAACATATTTTGAGGACTCTGTTCCATCTCTCAACCACTCCGTTGCCCTCAGGGTGTTCGGCAGTGGAGAACCTGGGTGAACAGCCCAGTTTTTCTAACATTAACTGTGTCAGTTGAGATTTAAAGTTAGTACCTTTGTCTGAACAGATCGTTCCCGACACTCCAATACGACTGAGAATTTCCAGTAAAGCCTCGCATGCGGCCCTCGCTGTCAGGGATCGGAGCGTCACTACCTCATTGCGTCTTTCTTCTGGTAGGACCAGTTGTCTGACCTTGACTCCCGCTAAGGAATCCCAATGGTACAAAAGTCCGTCTGACACGAACATGCTAGCTTTTCCATTTCTCGCATCATCCGAGGCCTTTTTCAGGCTTTCATCGGCTATCTGAGCAGCTCGAAATTCCTCCCGCTGACTGGGCACCCCATTGATATCTTGTATCAAACTATTCCCTTGCAATTTAGGGATTTCATCTGTCATTTCTTCGCAACTTAGACCGCAGTCTGGCTCAGTGTTATCGACCATTTCAACTGATCGAACTCCAACGGAATTGGCTACCCGCGGAATACTTTCTCGTCCAAACTCGTCTTTTTCCTGCGCCTGTAGTAGTTCCCAATCTTCTTTTGACAGCAGGCAGTCAACCCCGTTTGCAAGTTCGTCTGTAACCGCGCACACCAGATCGATCCTCTGCGGTTGTATCACAGCCCCCGGGCGATGTATGCCTACGGGCAGCGTAGCTAGGTTAGCTCGAATGGTCTTTCCGAATGCCGACTCGAGCCTTACTGTTCCCGGTGGCTCCTGTAAAACGACCGGCAACATACTTTTACGGACGACCGTTATCTCACTACCTGTGTCCAACACAGCTTCTGTTGCTATATTCCCGCACATGATAGGGATAAGGTCCAGCTTTGACCTCCCTGAACTAGCATTTTGAGCTACGACTTGCACTCTAGCGCTTAGCACCCTTTCTTGCTCTGGTGGAGGTTCTTCACTTACAACAGCAACCTTCTGTACCCTTTGTTTTTGCACAGTCGGCGCCTTCCCCTGCTGTTCTTTATTTGAAGCTTTTGGGCAGTCTCTGGCTAGGTGACCCTGTACATGACACACGTGGCATTTTAAGTTTGTCCTCTGCGGGCTAGCTAGTTTTGCGTGCTGCAGCAGTGATGCTGTTGCGGCTGGCTTAGTTGCTCGTCCTTTCCCTTTAGCTTGCTCGAAAGTCTCGAGCACTTTCGCCACCTCCACTGGCTTAAACCAATCTTCGCCCTCCCGCAAAAGAACATATTCAAGGGCTTCTGAGCTTAGACTGGCCTTCATACGGTCAGCCACCATAAGCTCCGTCATAGCTTCTTTGGTGTTTGCATTTCGAGATTGAAGGTAATAGGCCAAATAAGTTCTCCCGCGAGACGCGAATTGAGCCCAAGTTTCCTCCTTTCGTTTAGATGCCTTTTCAAACCTCTCCAAGTATTTAGCTGGCGTGAGCTTAAGTTCATCTAATACTGCCTTCTTTACAGTCTCATAATCTGTACATTCCTCGTCATTGAGGCCACGCAACAGATAACGAACCCGCTCGGCCAGCGCCGGCATGATCAAATGTACACGGCTATGTGCTGGTACTTGAAAAGATGCAAACAACTTTTCGACCTCATCAAACCATATCGGAACGTCAGCGTCACACGGCAACCGGTATGCCTCAAGCACTTTAGCACATTGTGCTATTCCATCCGTGATGGCACCGCGCCGATCGCTTCCTTCCGACACCGAAGGCGGCCTGCTCGACTGCTCGAGCTCCACTCTCCGTAGAGCAATGCGCTCGCACTCTAGCTGTAGGCGCACCTTTTCCAGCTCCAGCTCCAGGCGTCTCACCGCCATGGCCTCTGGATCTGTCGTGCTCGGAGCCTGCGAAGCGCCCTGCGTCTCACTATCCATTTCAGTATCCGACGTGTCAGACTCGGTCTCTCCGATGCGTTGTAGTTCCTGCCGTCTCCGACCCTCTCTTTGTTCAAATGCAGTATCAATGTTTACGTTAGCCTCAATCGCATTTGCTGTTTTGCGCGTGAACACCATTAACCTCACTGAACAACAGCCATGCCAACCTAGACAAAACGCAAGGAATCCCGCTCACCCGTTGCTGCTGGGGGCGCCGCCTGACGTCCTTGTCCAGATGAATTGCAACCCTTGCAGAATTCGCTGGTGGCCCTCTGATTCCTTGCGCCTGGCTCGCTGCTCGTTGCGGGGCTTGCCGATCCTGTCGTGCTGCGCCAGTAAAGTTTCGTTCGTTCTCCGTCCTCGCTTCACCGCTGGAACTTGAAGCTTCTCGGACGATGATCGGCAGTTGTTGATCAAACGCAGACAGGAAGCGATGCAGATCAGATGTACAAGAAATATTTATAGGTAAACTTTTCTATATACATGGCAGGTAAAACAAATACATTACAAACTTGAACAATTGAGAAACAAAGTCTCACTCTTCGACTGTCTCAATGACTGTTAGAGCCCAGACTCGTTTTAACGTACATAGTACGGAGGCTCACTGATCTATCAGCAATCCTGATTTCAGCCAAGTCTGAGGGACAGCATGTCGTCCCAATTTTTATAGCCCAAATATACAAAGAAAAAAAAGGCGGTAGGGCCGTTGGCCCGTCCCACAGGTTCAGTTGCCAATCAGGGTCAACCGTTTGTTAAGCCACAACCCACAGGGATGGGCTTACTCTTAAAAATAAACATATTGGAAAACAAAGCTCTTTTCCTTCTTCGCCAAAACTCCGTTGCCCTCTCATTTCTTCGTAGTTAGTGACGGGCTCAGCAAAACACGCCAGGCCCGAACAAGTTATCGCTAGACCGTTTCAAATCCCAACGGCGTCTAGGCCGCAAATGTCTCGGAAGCAGGGGCATCGATACCACGTAGTGCGGCCGTACTCAAAGTTTGTCCGCGTGGGAGACTGATGGCCATCCTTGTCCTTCAAATTTATTGTCTACAAGACAAAGTTCTCCGAGTGCGTGTTTCCAAGACGCCGTCGTCCGAATGCACTCTTTACGTGTGCACCGCATTCCTACAGCGTGCACTGTAAGCTGGCCTTCGACACCACACCGGCAGCCGCCCCCAACAACAAGGCTGGCGATTGCGTTCCGGACGCGTAGAAGATTAGGTCCCTGCTCACTGCATGCGGAACGGGGTCAGCGTTGCTAAGCCCTTCTTAACCTCGGCGGCGCCTCCAATTAGTCAGGCACTCGGGAGCCACAGCCACAATACCTTGTACAGCGGTCCCTTTCAAGGCTGGTCTGTGTGGACTCGTGTGACCGTCGGCGGACTGCCAACACCGTGCGCACAATGCCGACTTCCCGGAATCGGCACTCGCCCACCTGACACCTGCCGCGACGCGTCACCCAACACCGCGCGATGCCTGTGACCCCACATAACACAGCAACTGTCGCCCGGTTGACACGGGGGCAAGTGAACCCCCTCTCTATGCACAAAGCACGTGGCTGATTCGTGACACTTAAGAACCCGAACAATCAGAGCGACCTTACAGAAATCATGATGAAGCCTGGTGACTGTATTGGGGAATCGATATCACCATCTGATATTGACGTGTGCCACGGGATTGAGTACCAGGAAAGAGCATTATTGTCCAGTTTGCACTCCGAATGAAACGAAATGCAACGCTGGAGAAAGGAAGACGAAAGCGACTAACGGCCAGTGAACTTGGGTTTTCTGAATCTTTGCACATTTGCGTCAATGAGCACCTGTGTCCTCAAAGGAAGCGCCTCCTTGTGCAGGCCATTGCCAAAAAACGTCAAACGAACTGGAAGTTTGTTTGGGTGCGTGATGGGCACATTTATGCCCGCAAATCTGAAAACAGTGCCAGACTCAAGATAACTATAGTGTGGTACAACCTTAGAAAAAAGGGTGCATTTGCTCCCCCGAGGCGGATGCACACGAGCATCCACCAATGGGCGCGCACTCTGGACTGACGTCATGAGCCGGAAGGCCGGTGACCCCGCCGACGAAGATGATGGCTGCCCACGCTTCGAACTGGGCTAAGTCGCGTCAGCTGTTTGCGTCAGCCCCTCGTCAGAGTGAATTCCCGAACTGTTTGTGATGGTCTATCATGCCGTAAATGTTACTGCGAGCTTGCGATGCACCATTTCTGCCGCGTGCCTTTGTTCTAAGCCGTGATCGGGCGAAAAAATTATGCAGCGAGCATCGCTGACGCTGCGCTACGCTTCGCCTGAAAACAGGATCCCGCGGCGACACACCGCAACAAACACGCATAATGTGTGTTTGTTCCATGTTCTTTTATTTCACCCCCGAGTGAAATTACGACGAGGAAAGTTTGCCGAAGTCTGGTGCCTACGGTTAGCGGCGGGTGTGTTCGTGTACTGTGTTGCTGCGTTTTTTGTACGACGGGGTGAAGTGATAGAGCAAAACCATTGTCAGGAGAAATGAGAAAAGCGTGCGCGCATGAAACAAACCTACAAGTGTCTTAAGAGAAAATATTTGCAAAAGAAGCCTCCAACGCTAATATTTGTTACCGTCAACTCTGCGTGAACGATCGTTGTCCGCAGTTAAATAGCCGAGCGTCTAGTGGCGGTGTTGGAGCATTGTGTAGTACCGTCGATTGATTGCTGTTCGCCAGTGCTAACTGCACGCGCAAGCTGTAGAATGCATGCAGTGACACAATCACAGATTCACGCATGCTGCCAGCGCTAGATATGCTTTCTCACAACACAGCTCCGCGTTGCTATTCGATTCTTGTGATTTGTTGCAATTAAATATTCCTAAGACAGTGTCAAGAGGATGGTAACAAGGAGGTATGCACAGCAGCTTGTGAACCCACTCCTAATACCTCTGCCCACGTCTGTTTGTAAATCAGTGTGAGTGTTTTCTTGCTATTGGTCTAATTTTCTTTATTTCCCACATTTCTTTATATTGGAGATTTTCTTAGTTTTCGCGTTTGTGTGTGAATATGTGCCTGCTTCCACACGTGTTTCCGCTTACTCCTATTTCTGTCCTTTTCTTTGTTTTTGCTAGTTTTCTTTCAGCAAAGTCTTCTTACACATTTTCATTAACCCATCTCATTCAAAGCACCAACTCCAGTAAACTGCAGGGCTGGCCTCATGATTGCCTTTCATCTCATTAAAGCCTTTCTCACTGTTCTACCTCGCTTTCTCTATCTGCCTACTTTGTGTTTTCTGTCCTTGCTTCTTGCATTGTTTCCGCAATGTGATTAACCAACTTGCACAGCTTACAAAACAGAAAGGTATACAGATACATTTTCTTAAAAGCGTCATGTGGGTTGCAGAGCAGCTTTGCCTCTTACCTCTCTTCGTGTTTATGCATCAGTGCATGCGGCAGCTTGGCAGAAGTGCATATGAAAGGGTGCCGTATTGTGGAACAGCACCTTCCTATGTTGTTGCATTTTTCACGCATCCAGTCTCAGTAACCAGACGGTTTCACTGTCAATTTTCAACACGAATAGCACTGTGCAGTGGGGTGTCATTTTCTGTCTGACGCTTTCATCGTTACAAAGACATATTCAGTGAATGTCTTTGTAAAGTAGTGCACACTGAGAGCTTTTGCAACCTTTACCATCTATTACTTCACTAATGTCATTGTCTGAACCTGGCCGTCGCTATGCCAACAGCTTCTGAATTAAAAAATTGCCTTAATAAGACACATTCAACCTTACTGCGCATTTTTTAGTACAAGCAAGGGTAGCAGAGCTATTAAGCGTGAACAGCTGTGCTTAAATCCGTGTTACTTGCCCAGTCAGATAAACAAATAGAACAATGGCTACGGCATGACTGCGGTTTGAAGTGCACACTGCAAACATTGCCTTTCAAGCATGCCCTCGACTGCTGCTATTAACAGGTGCCCGTATGAGTATTTTGGGCCTCACTAAGCTAACAGTGTTTGATAATTGTTCTTATTCGCCTTACGTTTCTGAGCCAGATAGCCAAAATGAATAATGCAACCATATAATTATGCTTTGGCATGCAAGCTGTTAAAAGTGGCTCTCAATGTCACGTTGACTACTGCTGTTTCCCCTAGAATGGCAAAGCATGACTGCACCCAGGGGCCTGCAGAGTATAGGAAACCAAACGTACGGAATGCCTGCATCGGCCATTTTGGTGGCTTTTCCCGCTTAGAAGAAAAGAAAAAAGAACTTTTTTGAGGGGGAAATAAGCGTCAACTAGTGAACATAAAGCTTCAGATGTGGCGAACGCATATACAGCGCTGACCTGCATAAACTTGAGTCTGTATGCGTGTGCGTGCGCATCTGTAAATTGAAGCTTTGTGAGCTACATCGTAGACAATGCAGCTGATAGGGCCGGTTGCATTGTACTCAGGCTCCCACCATACCAGTGCAAATTTAATCCTATCAAGCTCGTGTGGGCAAATGTCAGATATGGCATCGCTGCGGACAACAGAGACTTCAAGCTGTCCATGTTCCAATACATTTTGAGGAAAAAATCAAGCATGTAACGGCGAAAGACTGGAGGAAGAACATTCAGCACATGATAGACCTGGAGGCAAAGTTCAGGCTTGACACGTCTGGGAGTGACCATATGCAACCTATCATCATCCAGTTGGGTGAAGATGACACTGAATAAAGCTACTTTGACTGCGAGCTGTCCGCCATGGAGCCAATCGACGAAGCATAGCAGCTTCTTATTAACGAAATTACAGCTCTTATTATGGCTACCAAAACTTCGCCGGTGGGTTCCCAGCAGCCAACCATTCTCTCGTTACCTCTCAAATAAATAAGCAGTTAATTTGGTGACATATTCCTTTTAATGGAAGCTCAATTCTGAAAAAGCAACGTCCTGCACAGATCATGCTCAATTGAAGTACTGGCATGGAAACGTGCTTATTAAATGTTGGAAAAATATGGATGCAAGTACAGTTATAAGCCATGAATAACTATGCAGGGCCCAAAATGCTCATTCGGGCAGCCACTGTCCAGCTTGACACGAAAAAGCAGCAGTCAACGCGCAATTGACAGCCACTCTTAGCAGCCTGCACGCCAATGCACATTCATGCGATTGCATTGTCTATTTTAGTTATCTGGCTCAGGCAAGTAATGCGAATAAGAGAATGATTATGAACATCGTTAGCTTAGTGAAGCCCAAAGTGCTCGCGAGGGCAGCCATTCTCGAGTTGACGGGCCCTATGGTGAAGTAGCAGCAGCCGAGGGGAAATTTACCGCCAATGCAGGTGATTTCTATTTTTACTGATACCAAGCGCACTGCTATTATTAATTTCACGTATTAATTCTGTTAATGTTCTCTATTGTATAAGTTACTTGATTGTCCTTTTGTATATATATTTAAAGAAAGCCTTTGGAGCTATGCAAAGGGGGAAGGCAGCTGGGGAGGATCAGGTAACAGCAGATTTGTTGAAGGATGGTGGACAGATCGTTCTAGAGAAACTGGCCGCCCTGTATACGCAATGCCTCATGACCTCGACCGTACCGGAATCTTGGAAGAACGCTAACATAATCCTAATCCATAAGAAAAGCGACGCCAAAGACTTGAAAAATTATAGACCGATCAGTTTATTGTCCGTTGCTTCAAAGTATTTGCTAAGGTTATCGCAAATAGAATCAGGAACACTTTAGTCTTCTGTCAACCAAAGGACCAGGCAGGATTCCTTAAAGGCTACTCAACAATAGACAATCTTCACACTATCAATCAGGTCATAGAGAAATGTGCGGAATATAACCAACCCTTATATATAGCTTTCATTGACTACGAAAAAGTGTTTGATTCAGTCGAAACATCAGCAGTCATAGAGGTATTACGGAATCAGGGTGTAGATGAGCCGTATGTAAAAATATTGAAGGATATCTATAGCGGCTCCACAGCCACCGTAGTCCTCCATAAAGAAAGCAACAAAATCCCAAAAAAGAAAGGCGTCAGGCAGGGAGATACAATCTCTCCAATGCTATTCACAGCATGTTTACAGGTAGTATTCGGAGACCTGGATTGGGAAGAATTGGGGATAAGTGTTAATGGAGGATGCCTTAGTAAATTGCGATTCGCTGATGATATTGCCTTGCTTAGTAACTCAGGAGACCCATTGCTATGCATGCTCACTGACCTGGAGAGGCAAAGCAGAAGGGTGGGTCTATAAATTAATCTGCAAAAAACTAAAGTAATATTTAACAGTCTCGGAAGAGAACAGCAGTTTACGATAGGTAGCGAGGCACTGGAAGTGTTAAGGGAATAGATCTACTTAGGGCAGGTAGTGACCGCGGATCCGGATCATGAGAATGAAATAATCAGAAGAATAAGAATGGACTGGGGTGCGTTGGGCAGGCACTCTCAGGTCATGAACAGCAGGTTGCCATTATCCCTCGAGAGAAAAGTGTATAACAGCTGTGTCTTACCAGTACTCACGTACGGGGCAGAATCCTGGAGGCTTACGAAAAGGGTTCTACTTAAATTGTGGACGACGCAACGAGCTATGGAAAGAAGAATCATAGGTGTAATGTTAAGGGATAAGAAAAGCGCAGATTGACTGAGGGAACAGACACGAGTTATTGACATCTTAATTGAAATGAAGAAAAAGAAATGGGCATGGGCAGGACATGTAATGAGGAGGGAAGGTAACCGATGGTCATTAAGGGTTACGGACTGGATTCCAAGGGAAGAGAAACGTCACAGGGGGCGGCAGAAAGTTACGTGGGCGGATGAGATTAAGAAGTTTGCAGGGACCGCATGGCCACAATTAGTGCATGACCGGGGTAGTTGGAGAAGTATGGGAGAGGCCTTTGTCCTGCAGTGGGCGTAACTAGGATGATGATGATGATGATGATGATGATGATTGTGGTGGTTGTGATGGTGGTGCGGTGGAGCGGACCGAGCCAACGGTGTGTTTTCGTTATTGGTTGGCTGCATGTATAGGCATCTAGGGGCATGTAAACCTTAACGATGGCTCCAGCACGACTGCTATTATTTTCCCTTCGACATGCAGGCTGCCAGCATTGGCGGTAAATTTCCCCTCGGCTGCTGCTACTTCACCATAGGGCCCGTCAACTCGAGAATGGCTGCCCTCGCGAGCACTTTGGGCTTCACTAAGCTAACGATGTTCATAATCATTCTCTTATTCGCATTACTTGCCTGAGCCAGATAACTAAAATAGACAATGCAATCGCATGAATGTGAATTGGCGTGCAGGCTGCTAAGAGTGGCTGTCAATTTCGCGTTGACTGCTGCTTTTTCGTGTCAAGCTGGACAGTGGCTGCCCGAATGAGCATTTTGGGCCCTGCATAGTTATTCATGGCTTATAACTGTACTTGCATCCATATTTTTCCAACATTTAATAAGCACGTTTCCATGCCAGTACTTCAATTGAGCATGATCTGTGCAGGACGTTGCTTTTTCAGAATTGAGCTTCCATTAAAAGGAATATGTCACCAAATTAACTGCTTATTTATTTGAGAGGTAACGAGAGAATGGTTGGCTGCTGGGAACCCACCGGCGAAGTTTTGGTAGCCATAATAAGAGCTGTAATTTCGTTAATAAGAAGCTGCTATGCTTCGTCGATTGGCTCCATGCCGGACAGCTCGCAGTCAAAGTAGCTTTATTCAGTGTCATCTTCACCCAACTGGATGATGATAGGTTGCATATGGTCACTCCCAGACGTGTCAAGCCTGAACTTTGCCTCCAGGTCTATCATGTGCTGAATGTTCTTCCTCCAGTCTTTCGCCGTTACATGCTTGATTTTTTCCTCAAAATGTATTGGAACATGGACAGCTTGAAGTCTCTGTTGTCCGCAGCGATGCCATATCTGACATTTGCCCACACGAGCTTGATAGGATTAAATTTGCACTGGTATGGTGGGAGCCTGAGTACAATGCAACCGGCCCTATCAGCTGCATTGTCTACGATGTAGCTCACAAAGCTTCAATTTACAGATGCTACCAACTAAAGCAGCTGCTTTTTCACCATCCTTTCGCTGTAGGTGATGTTTTTACTTTCTAACCACTCCAAGCTGTTGTTGGCAATTTCTCTTCTCGCCGGGTGTGGCAAGGTGCATTGTCCAAAACAATGATGCTACCAGCTGACAACAGACCGTCAATAAACCATCCCTCGAAACGATTTCCGTCCATTTCTTGGTGGCAGTCGCCTGTCCTTTTGCCTCGGAATACATCCAAGCAGGCGTCGGCGAAGCCATCCTCGCTGCCGATGTGCGTCACAATCAGGCGCTGGCCTTTTCCAGACGGTTGTTTCAGGCCCGCCGACAGGCCATTGGCTCGATCGTACAGGCGTCGGCGCTTCGGCACCACGGTGTCTGTCCAAATGATCAACCGCGTGTGTCCCGCCGTCATCCATGTCTCGTTCAGGAAAAAGATCTTTCGGCTTTCCGTCCGGTAGCGCTCCACGTCACGAAGGTAGCGATTCCGACATTTATCGATGTCCTCCCGGTCGATAAGCAGCGAATCGATGCTCCTCTTTTCGTGCTTCAATCCGATCTCGACAAGCAGGCGACGCACAGTACACCGCTTCAGTGATGGGGGATCCGTACGCTTCGATAACTCGTTATCTTCTCGACCGTCGGTATCGCGTTGCGGTGAAAAAAATCGTGCACACGACCTCAGCGCGCACAACGTGAAGCTGTCATACTGCGGGCTGTGTCTTCGTTTCTCCGCATTTCGTGGGCGCTTTCGCGAGGGCGTTGACAGACGCTTTGACCTCCCTCATCACGTTGAACACTGTGCATTCGCTGACACCGAGCATCTCGGCGACAAACCTGGTCGTATCCTCCACGCTGCGTTTAGGCTCCCTGTTACTCCAGTACATGTAGCAGGATAGGATCATGTTTCGTGAATCACTATTCAGTATGCGGCCACTCTTGTTCTTCTTGTCGAGGCTCCTTGGTAGTCTGGTCATCGAGGCGACACAAGGCTCGTTCGGCAACAAGGGATTGCATTCCAATGTCACCCCGCTGGGCTCCATGACGGAAAAATCGCACGGAATGCCTTGCGCAAACTGGAGAGATTGCAGGTTTGCAAAAAAAGTTAAAAGGGAAAAAAATTGTGAAAACACGAAACCAAAAAAAATATATTAATTGCTATATAAAACCAAGAGTATTTATTTAAAACTATGAATGAAGCATTCTTGTAGCTTTCCTGACTCGATCGTCTTCTGTCCCCAGGTGTGTAATGGTTTCGATATGTGCGTTGTTGTTGTTGTTTTAAGTACTTGTTCAGTAGGAAACGATTAATTTTAAGCTCAGCAAGCGAGTAGTAAACGTGGCGTGTACATGTAAACTAGCGCAAAAGCCATGCAGAGCTGCTCGTTCTACCTTTGTCATTTGCAATGAAGCTAAACAGCAGACGACGCGCAGCGTTGCCGAAGGCACGGGGTTATCTTGCTCTCGCGATCCGGCACGTGCACATCAGACTAAACCAGTCATCAAAGTACAAAAGTCTTTACTGAGAATTGCGCGTTTCGGGAGCACGATTTTTTGAGTGGGACTATATTAGTCGGGGAAGCAATCGGCTCTCGCGCTTCGATCATCTGGGCAGGGCCTCCCCTTCTTTCTAAAGTTGTACCCGACTGTAGCGCGAGCGATTTCAATAAAATGAGCTAAAGACATGCTGCCTCGAACTTCCTTCTATCGCTGATCTAGATAGCGTTTACTGTGAAAGTAGCGTTGCTGTTTTTCACATGAACTGTCGTTCTGTGTGCAACAAGGCTAATGAAATACAGAGCCTGTTTACTTCCCTTAATTTTTCGTTCCACGCAATAATGTTTACTGAAATCTGGTACCACGATGATTCAACATATTTTCTACTAGACAATTATACTCACTTTGCTCATAACAGGCAAACTCGAAGAGGTGGCGGTGTATCCCTGCAAATTGTGAATTCGCTCTCTGCACCAATACTTGATAAATTCACGTTCTGCACCCAGAAGTGCTAAGTGTTAACCATTCAGAGTGACAAAAATATCTGTTGTGTTGTCTGCCGCCCTCCAGACGGAAAACTTGAATTTTTTTTCTCATCGTTAGAAGCCCTTTTTGATAATGAGCACGTGCTATGCCTTTCCGATGAAATGAATATTGATATGCGAACCGCGTCACCAGAGCAGACAGAATTTGCTTCTTTATTAAATTCTTACGCACTTGTGAATGTAATTACTGTACCAACGCGCGTAACTTGTTCCACTTCATCTACTTTAGATTTAATTGTCACTAACAACGATAAAAGCACTATAACTTTCGGAACTTACATAAATGACATCAGTGATCATTTTCCAGTATTTGCCTTTATTGCCAATACTAACCCTAAACATGCATCTAAATCACCAGCGTCTTATTCTCGCTGCATTGATTCAATATCCCTCGACACTTTTCGTAAGGAAATATGTACAGTCGAGTTCTCCCATATATTGTCGCTATGTGATGCAGATGTTGCATACGATGCAGTAACGACTGAGTTAAAACACACATATGAAAACTGCTTTCCTTTAAGATGCTGTCGCAAACGAAAATCGAGGAAACCATGGATTACCAACGCTCTATTGAAAAAAAATAGAAAAAAGAACGCAACTATATGTGCAATTCATTAAATCTAAGGATCCCGTGAAATTGTCTCAACATAAAAAATATCTCAATAACTTGAACAAAGAACTACGTCAAGCCAAGTTTTCAGATAATTCTAGCACGAACCCTCAGCATCGATGGCATCAACTAGGCAAACTGCTTGGACGTCACTACAACAGTGGTTCAAACTGCATTATGAGCGATGGCGCAGTGCTGACAGGGCAGGATCTCTCGAACGCCTTTTTATTTATTTATTTATTTATTTATTTTTATTTATTTATTTATTTATTTATTTTGCCCTCAGGGCAAAACATTGCAGAGGAGAGTGGGTAATACATAATAACACTGAAAATACAAACATTGGCAGAGAATCATCAGTTACCAAAACATAGATATAAACGAGAAGGAAGGGGGTTAACCGAGGGGCCCGATTTTTACTAGTCATATCATAAGGAGGCAACAAACACTGAGGACAACTTGTCCTTGGCGTCAGTTTTTATTGGCTTCTTATGATAATACAAAACATAGATATGTTAGAATAAGTTATCAATACAATATATCAGTCAATATAAGCAGTAACAGCAGTCAATACAGGGTCAGAAATTGTGGCAGTTGAAGAAGGAAGGTGGTTCCAGTCATATGACGTGCGAGGAATAAAAGAATCCGAGAATGCTTTAGTTTTGCATGTAGAAATGCCTACCTTATGTATATGATCTGTGCGGAGTGAAATATATGAAGGGGGAAGAAGTAACTTGTAGCAAATAGACACATGATGAAATATTTTGTGAAAAAGGCACAGCCGTGCAATTTTGCGTCATGATGCATGTGAAGATAGGTCATGGGTAGTCTTCATAGCGGTTACGCTTTATGTACGCAGAAAGTCAGAGAGAATAAACCGCGCTGATTTGTGTCGTACCATCTCCAGTGGGTCGATAAAACTCTTAACACTAAGGTCCTAGATTGATGAAGCATATTCTAGTTGTGAACGTACGAGTGTGGTATAGAGTAGAAGTTTGATGCTAGTTGGGGCTGCGTGAAAGTTACGTCTCAGATAACCGAGCATGCGATAAGGTTTGTTAGTGGTGTGCTCAATGTGCGCATGCCAGCTAAGGTTAGACGTAACATGAATTCCGAGGGACTTATATCTTGTAACCGGGTCAAGTAACACACCATTAAGAGTATACGGCCTTTAACGATTTATTTGTGAATATCACAAATGCACTATGTTCCCCTACTCATTCGACAAACACGTCAATTTACCATGCACCAGGAGTGTCGATGTCGATGTTTATGTCCCCTACAACCGAAAATGAAATAATTTTTGTAGTCAGACATATTAAAAACAGTAGGGCTTTAGATATTACCGGTTTTCAAACTAAACCTCTAACATACGTAATTGGTTTCTTAACCCCCATCTTAACATACATATTCAACCTTTGTCTCAGTAGTGGAGTATTTCCTAAGCAGATGCAGATTGCAAAAGTTATTGCAATGCACAAAGGAGGCGGTACCTCTGAAAAGTCAAATAATAGGCCAGTTGCTATTTTACCGATAATTTCTAAAGGTATAGGGAAAATTATTCAGACAAACACAACTAATTTCTTAGATAAGCATTCCGTTTTGTCGAATGATCAGTTCGGGTGCAGACCAAAAAAAGTCTACTGAGTTGGCGCTGCTGAAGCAAAAGGAACTCATTATAAATCCATTTGAAGACAACCTCCTTGTCCTTGGAATTTATATTAACTTTTCCAAAGCCTTTGATTTATTCAACCATAACTTGTTAGTAAATATACTAAACGACTATGGTACAAGGGGGATTCCTAATTCTTTGATACGGTCATACCCTCAACATGGTAAACAAATTGTAGCACACAGTGATGCTCTGTCTGATGACCGATAGATAAAATTGGGCGTGCCGCAAAGCAGCGTCTTAGGCCCTTTGTTGTTTTCAGTTTACTTAAATGATATATTTTACACTAAGCTACCGGTGAACCTAACTGCCTACGCTGATGAACTTACAGTGCTCATTACGGGTAGAAGAGAAGATGACTTATCCTCTACAGGTAATGAGTTTTTGCAGTATATGTGTCAGTGGTCACAGGAAAACTACCTAAACGTGAACACAAGCAAAACTAAAGCCGTGGTATTTTGAGCGAAAAACAAAGTTGTAAAAGATATTATGCTTAGGTTTGGGGAAAACTATATTGAAATCCTGCATGGTATCACATGTCTGGGAGTAACCTTCTCGGAATCGCTTAATTGGTATGCCCAAATTAATAACATACGATCATAAATGAACAAAGTGAATGGGGTGCTATGTCGTCAACGGTATGTGCTATCAACAAGAATTAAACCATTAATCTACAACGCATTCTTAGTTCCAATACTTAACTATTGCCACACTGTCTGGGACACAAGTACGAAGCATAATTTATTTATCCCTCTTCTCTTCTTACTCAAAACTCAAACAATACTCTTCTCAGTGGCGTGTGATTTCAGTTTTTATTACCTTATAGCGCTGTACTAAGTGTCACAAGCTGATGCACTTAGTGTCATGAATTGTTCTTAATATTGCTTGTGTATACCTGATCATATGCACTGCTGTGTGTTTAGTGTTTATTGTTGTATAGCAGGTAAATACGTTATTGTACTCATTCTTATCTTGGTCCTGTAAAGGGCTGATAGCATGTTCAAATAAACAAAAGAAAATTATCCAACATTATTGTTATTCAGAAACGCGCGATAAGGTTACTTGCTAACATACTATCGTGCCCACACAGAAAACTATTACTCCGAGTTTAACATCATTGAAGTGCCTAATCTTTATGCCTTCAGGTTAATTCTTATGTGCAAGAATGCTACTAGAACAAATAACTCAGATATGTTGGCACTATTCAACCTTCAAAGGCATGTGCCTATGTACAATGTACGCCGTTGCACCGCTTGGTCTACACCGTTTTGTCGGACTGTGTACCGATTTCATTCAAGCGCTTATAAACTTCCCTGTTACCTTAATGTACTTGAACGGAATGACATCTCACTGTAAGAAATATTGTCACGTGGTAGTGACGGTGAAGAAAGAAGCAATACGGTGGAATACAAAACTAGCTTTTATTGGGCGAACCTGTGCCCACAAAAACAGGCTACACTTATAGCACAATGATAGCGGCGAACACGGTCGGCGATCGTCGGAAAACTGATCAGCGAGTCAAGCGCGTCGGCTTTTATAGATCAGTCGTCGAATGTTCCAGATTAACTGATGGGACCCGCGTGACTTCCACAAAGTTCTACACCATTCGTGTCACGCGATGAAATCTGATAACACAAGGTTCGGCGACAACAAACACGCGGATAGAAGCGTCGATAACTTTCCAGAAACTTCTGATACATGCAGGCGCGTCCCTCGCTGTGGGATTACAGTTGTTAAGCGGCGAAACGTGGTTGCCCGATAAAGATAAGTACACGTGTCATTACCCCCCTCTTAAAAAGCATCGACCCGATGCTGTAAACAAACGAAAGTAACAAAGAAAAGCACTCGTAGCAAAGAAAACAACAAACTAAAGGAAGTTCATCAGCGTCCGTAAAATGGTTTAAGGCGCACCACGTGGACCACTTCAGATCGTGCGCGGCGCCGCTGTGAGTGCGAAATGCCGTCTGGCACGACCTCATAGTCCAGTGCGCCAATACGTCGGATGACCTTGTAGGGTCCGAAATAGCGTCGCAGCAGCTTCTCACTGAGTCCTCGCCGGCGTATCGGGGTCCATACCCAAACAAAGGTCGCCGGGCTGGTACTCGACGAAGCGTCGTCGGAGGTTGTAGTGTCGGCTGTCGGTACGCTGCTGGGTCTTGATCCGTAGGCGGGCGAGCTGTCGGGCTTCTTCGGCGCGCTGGAGATACGTAGCGACGTCAAGATTCTCCTCGTCAGTGACGTGCGGCAGCATGGCGTCGAGCGTCACGTCGGGTTCCTGCCGTAAACCAACTTGAATGGCGTGATCTGTGTTGTTTCTTGCACCGCCGTGTTGTAGGCGAAGGTGACATACGGCAGGACCGCGTCCCACGTCTTGTGCTCGACGTCGACGTACATTGCTAGCATGTCGGCGAGGGTCTTGTTCAGGCGCTCCGTGAGACCATTCGTCTGCGGATGGTAGGCAGTTGTCCTCCTGTGGCTCGTCTGGCTGTACTGCAGAATGGCTTGGGTGAGCTCTGCTGTAAAAGCCGTTCCTCTGTCGGTGATGAGGACTTCTGGGGCACCATGTCGCAGCAGGATGTTCTCGACGAAAAATTTCGCAACTTCGGCTGCGCTGCCTTTTGGTAGAGCTTTGGTTTCAGCAAGGCGGGTGAGATAGTCCGTCGCCACGATGATAAACTTATTCCTGGATGTTGACATCGGAAACGGCCCCAACAAATCCATCCCAATCTGCTGGAATGGTCGACGAGGAGGTTCGATCGGCTGTAGTAATCCTGCTGGCCTTGTCGGTGGTGTCTTGCGTCGTTGACAGTCTCTGCATGTCTTGACGTAACGGGCGACGTCGGCGGTCAGACGCGGCCAGTAATATTTTTCCTGTATCCTCGACAGCGTCCGGGAGAATCCGAGGTGCCCAGCGGTTGGATCGTCGTGTAGGGCATGCAGTATTTCTGGACGGAGCGCTGACGGTACCACAAGAAGGTAGCTGGCGTGGACTGGTGAGAAGTTCTTCTTCACGAGCAGGTTGTTTCGTAGCTTGAACGAAGACAACACGCGCTTAAATGCCCTAGGGACAACGTCGGTGTTCCCTTTCAAATACTCGACGAGGCCTTCTAGCTCCGGGTCTGCTCGTTGCTGTTTAGTGAAGTCTTCCGCGCTTATTATCCCAAGGAAGGCGTCGTCGTCCACGTCGTCTTGCGGCGGGGGATCGATTGGGGCGCGTGATAAGCAGTCGGCGTCGGAGTGTTTTCTTCCGGACTTGTATATTAACGCGATAGCGTTAAGGAGCTCGTGTCGCAGAAAAGCCGGTGTCGTCGGTGTCGGCGTCGGCGTCCGCGGCGTTGGCCGTGAGCGATAAATCACGGCAGGCACTTCATAAATAAAAGCAACTTCCAAGATGGACTGGGTGGGAATCGAACCAGGGTCTCCGGAGTGTGAGACGGAGACGCTACCACTCAGCCACGAGTTCGATGCTTCCAAGCGGTACAAACGCGCCTCTAGTGAATGCGGTGTTGCCTTCGAAACGAGCCGTGGAAAGTTATACTGCGGTGTATATCGGTAATTATGAACATGTAACTTACAGAAGTCGCAATTACACGAGTAGCGAAGTGCGTTTCCGCTGCATTTCTTCTGGGCTTTCCGCACACGCAGAGCCATCTTGCGGCAAACATAGAAGACCCCCTCCTCTCCATGTACGGCGCTGCCCGACAGATGGCGCGCCACGCGCGCATTGGAGCTGTACGGGGACCGGTGCGAGGCGGGTCGCGGCATGGACTCTCTCTCCCCTTGCAACGCTTCGCCTTGCTCCCTCTGCAGAATCATGCGGCCTTCCTTTCTTTAGATCACTATCTGTCTATCTTTCGGCCCGTGCCGATCACGACGTTTGGCTGGCGTGCATCATTTCCCCCTCCGAGATACCGAGTTCTTTGGTTCGTTCCGCTTGCTCAGGCGCACGTTTCGTTGCTGCGCCGAACGCTGCGTTGCTCGACCATATGGCTCGACGCTCACCGCGTCCGATGCGGGGCGCGTCGTAAGTGATGGCTGCCCTGTAGCCCATTGTCTTACACCCGTTGGCGGGTCGACAGGAACGCTGTCGCATTCCACTCTTGAAGGCGAAGCTTAAGCGTCCTCCAATTTTTACCGTTACGTCATATTCTTGTAGTCTGAGGCTCCACCGCGCCAGCCGTCCTGAAGGGTCCTTTAAGTTAGCTAGCCAACACAACGCGTGGTGGTCGCTGACGACTTTGAATGGCCTGCCATAGAGGTAAGGGCGGAATTTAGCTGTAGCCCAAATGATGGCGAGGCATTCCTTTTCAGTCGTAGAATAATTGCTTTCCGCTTTTGACAGCGACCGGCTAGCATACGATATCACCCGTTCAAGTCCTTCTTTCCTCTGGACTAGGACGGCACCGAGGCCTAGGCTACTGGCGTCAGTGTGGATTTCAGTATCGGCGTCCTCGTCGAAGTGTGCAAGTACCGGCGGCGACTGCATGCGTCGTTTGAGTTCTTGAAATGCGTCGGCCTGCGGCGTTTCCCAATTGAACTCGACATCAGATTTCGTTAGATGTATTAGCGGCTCCGCGATGCGCGAAAAGTCCTTGACAAAGCGCCTATAGTAGGCACACATGCCAAGGAATCTGCGCACTGCCTTCTTGTCGATTGGCTGCGGGAACTTTGCGATGGCAGTTGTCTTCTGCGGGTCGGGGCGCAATCCAGATTTGCTGATGACATGGCCTAGGAATAGAAGCTCATCGTAAGCAAAGCGACACTTTTCCGGCTTCAGGGTAAGCCCTGATGACTTGATGGCCTCTAATACTGTCGCAAGCCGCTTAAGGTGATCGCCGAAATTTCCGGCGAAGACGACGACGACATCCAAGTAAACAAGACAGGTCTGCCACTTCAATCCTGCTAAAACCGTGTCCATCACGCGCTGGAACGTTGCAGGCGCCGAGCACAGTCCAAATGGCATAACCTTGAATTCATAGAGGCCGTCTGGCGTGATGAAGGCGGTCTTCTCGCGATCCCTTTCGTCGACTTCTATTTGCCAGTAGCCAGACTTGAGGTCCATCGATGAGAAGTATTTAGCATTGCAGAGCCGATCTAATGCGTCGTCTATCCGTGGGAGGGGGTATACGTCTTTCTTCGTGATTTTGTTCAGTCGACGATAATCGATGCAGAAACGTAGGGTTCCGTCCTTTTTCTTCACTAAAACAACTGGAGACGCCCACGGGCTTTTCGACGGCTGGATGATGTCGTCGCGCAGCATTTCGTCGACTTGTTGTCTTATAGCTTCGCGTTCTCGCGTCGAAACTCGGTAAGGGCTCTGGCGTAGTGGTCGAGCGCTCTCTTCGGTGATTATGCGATGCTTTGCGACTGGTGTTTGTCGAATCCTTGATGACGTCGAAAAGCAGTCTTTGTATCGTCGAAGCAGACTTCTGAGCTGTTGCTGCTTAATCATGGGGAGACTTGGATTTATGTTGAAGTCTGGCTCGGGAACTACGGTCGTCGGGGTAGATGCAACAGAATCCGAGAGGACAAAGGCATCGCTGGTTTCCTGTATTTCCTCGATGAATGCAATCGTCGTGCCCTTGTTGATGTGCTTGAACTCCTGGCTGAAGTTTGTCAGCAACACTCTCGTGTGTCCTCCGTGCAGTCGAGCGATCCCTCTTGCGACGCAAATTTCACGGTCGAGTAGTAGACGTTGGTCGCCTTCGATGACACCTTCTACGTCAGCGGGTGTTTCGGTGCCGACCGAAATAGCGATGCTGGAGCGAGGCGGGATGCTCACTTGATCTTCGAGCACACTCAAGGCGTGGTGACTACAAGGGCTCTCCGATGGTATCGCTTGATCTTACGACAGCGTTATTGACTGCGACTTCAGGTCGATGATTACGCCGTGTTGGTTCAGGAAGTCCATGCCGAGAATGACGTCTCGTGAACACTGTTGCAGGATAACGAAAGTGGCAGGGTAAGTCCGGTCATGAATGGTAATGCTTGCCGTGCAGATTCCAGTCGGCGTAATGAGGTGCCCTCCAGCGGTCCGGATTTGGGGGCCCTCCCATGCAGTCTTAACCTTCTTCAACTGGGCGGCGATGTGTCCACTCATTACGGAGTAATCGGCCCCTGTGTCGACTAAGGCAGTGACTGCGTGGCCGTCGAGAAGCACGTCAAGGTCGGTGGTTATTTGTCTGGCGTTGCAGTTAGGTCGTGGCGTCGGATCACGGCTGCGTCGTGCTGAATTGAAGCTGGAACGTCGCTTCTTCAAGTCGTCTTTCGTCGGTGTAGTCTTGGCTTCCTGAGTTCGTCGGGACGGCGGCGTGTCGTCATTAGGTCGTCGAGATGGTTTCTTCGTCGTCTTCGTCGGCGGCGGAGGATCTTCGTCAGTTCGACCAACAGCAACCGCACCTCCATCGGTTGCTGCTTTTAGTTTTCCGGATATGGGCTCGCAGAGCGGCCCCGGGCTGGGCCGGTGTATGGTCGGTGCTGCGGCGACTGGTAGCGGCCTGGTGACGGCGAACGGGACGGTCGTCGAGGGGTCCACTGAGTAGCGGCGAGGTAGTCAGCGATGTCACGGGGGCGTTCACCTTCCCTCGGGCGCTGTGCGTTCACGGCGAAGCCTCGCAATCCCAGGTCGCGGTATGGGCATCGGCGGTACACGTGGCCGGCTTCGCCGCAGTGGTAGCAGAGCGGCCGGTGGTCGGGGGCGCGCCAAATGTCCGTCTTCCTCGCGTAGGTGCGCTGGGCGACGGGTGGGCGTGCTGGCGGCGGCGGTGGTGGACGACGGAATTGCGGCGTTACAGGGCCCTGGCGTTGTCGCGGAGGGGGCGCTTGGCGGCGTGCGACGGCGGCGTAAGTCATCGCTTCTGGCTGGGGCTGCGGTAATTGTGGTTGCACCTCAGGAACTCCTAGCGATCGGTGCACCTCTTCTTTCACGATGTCGGCGATCGAGGCCACTTGAGGCTGCGACGATGGCAAGACCTTGCGCAGTTCTTCGCGCACGATGGCCCTGATGGTCTCGCATAAATCGTCCGTGGCCAGTGATTGAATTCCGGAGTAGCTTGTTGGCTTGGTGCGTCGGTCAAATTGCCGGTTCCGCAATTCCAGTGTCTTCTCGATGCTCGTCGCCTCACGAAGAAACTCGTCGACGGTCTTCGGTGGGCTTCTTACCATACCGGCGAAAAGTTCCTCCTTTACACCACGCATCAGTAGACGTACTTTCTTCTCCTCGGACATTTCTGGGTCGGCGTGGCGGAACAGACGGCTCATTTCCTCAGTGAAAATCGCGATCGTCTCATTCGGCAGCTGCGCTCTTGTCTCCAGTAGAGCTTGGGCTCGCTGTTTTCGCAGGACGCTTTGAAATGTTTGCAGGAAGCCGCTTCGGAAGAGGTCCCACGTGGTCAAAGTGGCTTCTCGATTCTCGAACCACGTCTTGGTGGCGTCCTCCAGTGCGAAATAGACATGGCGTAGCTTGTCGTCGCTTGCCCAGTTGTTAAACGTAGCGACCCTCTCATACGTTTCCAGCCAGGTTTCCGGGTCCTGAAATGTGGAACCGCGGAACGTCGGTGGTTCCCTCGGCTGCTGCAGCACGATGGGGGACGCTGGGGCTGCCATTGCGGTTGCCTTGGCCGCAATCTTCTTGGTCTTCTCAGGTAAAAGTCCGTGCTCCGGGGGCAGCTGTTGAAGACGGCGGCTTGCTCGGTGGTCCGGGACTACGTTGGTGTTCCGTTCGCGGTCTGGGCTGGGATCACGGCTTGTCGGGGGCGTCCTGTACATGGACGAAAAGCACCTCCACTAGATGTCACGTGGTAGTGACGGTGAAGAAAGAAGCAATACGGTGGAATACAAAACTAGCTTTTATTGGGCGAACCTGTGCCCACAAAAACAGGCTACACTTATAGCACAACGATAGCGGCGAACACGGTCGGCGATCGTCGGAAAACTGATCAGCGGGTCAAGCGCGTCGGCTTTTATAGATCAGTCGTCGAATGTTCCAGATTAACTGATGGGACCCGCGTGTCTTCCACAAAGTTCTACACCATTCGTGTCACGCGATGAAATCTGATAACACAAGGTTCGGCGACAACAGACACGCGGATAGAAGCGTCGATAACTTTCCAGAAACGTCGGATACATGCAGGCGTGTCCCTCGCTGTGGGATTACAGTTGTTAAGCGGCGAAACGTGGTTGCCCGATAAAGATAAGTACACGTGTCAATATCAAAAAATAAGTTCATTAGTGTTTTGCCGCTACTGCACTAATCGATGGTGCTCATTCTGTTTTTTGTACGTTGCGTTATTGCTTGTTACATCACACAATGCTAACAAATGCACTAAGGCTGTTCTCAATTTTGTACGTATATTTTCTTACTGATCCCTACTGTAAGTATATTTGCCCTTGTACGTTCGCAAATTCAGAATGTATTTGAATGTTTCAGTATTTCTGTGCGTTTGCCGTGACTAAGCTGTTTCCTCGCCATACTGTCATGTGGGACGCAATAGGGTTTTATCCAGCCGCTGCATGCGGCTTTTACCCTTACGTCCGCTCTCATTCTGTTTTCTGTGGAGAGAAATAAAGATTATTATATTATTATTATATCCTCCCAAGTAGAAGCTGTTTAAAGGTACACATGCGGAAATATAAGGATGGGTTTGGCTTCAACCCTGCTATTATCACAGGAATTGAATGCCACGGCGGCCTGATTGTGGACGGAATGAAGTGGTCAGAGTTCTTGAAGGTTGGCCAGGAGGGAAAGTGGAAGGACTGGTGGACTTGGGAAAGTTCACACTACAAAATGACAAACATCTTCCCTGCAATCATAGTCTCATGATCATGTTTCAGCCTTTCACTGGTTCCTGGCACCAGATACTCAGCGTTTTCGCTTCCAGGGGAAAGGTGAAGGCTGCGCATTTGTGCAAGATCTTAACAGAAACCGTGTTGCTCGTAGAAAAGGCTGGACTGAAAGTAGATTATATCGCTGCGGACGGAGCTTCATGGAACCGTTAAATGTGACGCCTTTGGGGAATTGCTCGCTCCTCGACGTCCATAAAGCCATCTGCAGCATATCCTATTAACACTGGTAGACGCCTCTTCTTCATTTCAGATTTTTTGTACCTTATAAAATGTGTACGAAACGGCCTTCTTAAAGCAAGGTAGAAAAGACCTGAAGGTTCTCTAGCAGTGTGTCCAATGGGGCTGGTTGGCTCATCTTTAGAATGTCTCCATCTTTAGAATGCCTCTTTAGAATGCCTGTCCTATGCTCTTTACTCGCTCGTCCTGTGTTCGCTGTTCCTGCTTTTATTCTGAGGGTTCTGTTTATACTGCGCACATCAGAGCAGCATACATAGTGTCCCCTTACCCTTAAAGTGATGCCGAAGATCACTCTTGCTCACGTGAGCCCTAACAACTTTGAAAAGCTGAAGGTAAACCTTGCATTGCACCTTTTCAGTCCGCAGGTACTTCGGGGCCTGTTTTTCTACAAGAAGCAAATGAGCAAATAACACTGGCAGCAGCAGCGGCAAGGGACGTGCATTTTGAAGAAGTTTCGCTGCTGATTACAGATACGATACTTTGGCCGACCTATGCATTCCGGAGCTTTTGATCGCCATCGTCTACGTCAACGTGCATTCGTCACTGGGAAGCGGAATTTTCGTCCTGCATCGCTACCACCAGCGAACACGCCGCCAGTCTGACCAAGCTAAAAAGGCTACGCTGCAACCTGCAACTGTCACACTGGCGGCAGCAGCGGCAAGGGACGTGCAATTTTAAGAAGCTTCGCTGCTGATTACAGGTGAGTTACTAATTTGTTTTATTGTATTCTCCCGCACAGCAGTAGTTCTCCCGCACTGCTGAGCAGCAGCAGCAGCAGCGGCGGCGGCGGCGGCGACAGCAGTAGCAGCAGCAGCAGCAGCAGCAGCAGCAAACGCACATCAAACTTTATTACCGCGTCAGGCTTGTTCAAGTTCATATTTCAGGCTTCACTTAAAGCTTTAGCTGTTTACGGGAGAGTGGCTTCACAAAGAATGTCTTCGCCACGTCATTTTGGTCTGTTACAGACAATGCATAATTGGTGAATATCGACCTGAAATATTTCCTGTAGACAATCTTCAAGAGCTGCAGGTGGTGCTCAGGGCAAGTGCACTTCAAACTCCACAGTCTGCCAGTACGGATACAGCATTCTCGACGGCTTCTTGCAGTGGCTTTGCAAGGTTCCTTCTCTTGCTCAGGATCATCTCAACGTACATCTTCAAGGCATGCAGCACGTGTACATGTTGACTTGAAGGATGTAGGAGCCCTCCTGTGTCCTGATGTCGGATCAGACATTCTCTTGTTGAGGCAGAAGATGGCTTCGACACATGCGAAATACAGCTGCTGCAGTCAATCTGTTCTTGAACGACACGAGCCAGCTATACTTCTATCATCGAGATTGCTGCCATGTCTACCGTTGGAAGAAGGCTGCTGGCTGGTTTTTTCAGCCGATCTTCAAGCAGCCCTCTTGCTTCTGCTAGAAAGTGGCCTGAGTGATCGTGTCTTGATTTACCAGCATCACGCAGTACCGCTGATGCATGACTTGTGGTGTGAACTACAATGCTGCTTTTAGAACCTGAAATAATACGAGTCATCAGCACCTTTTCAATCCCAGAAAGAACAGCTTGGACATCTGTCTGGTCAATACTGCCAGCAGATCTTCGTAGCCATCCAAAAAAGGACTCTATTGGGTCTGATGAAAGCTTGCGTGTCAGCGTAGACTTGAATTTAGAAGTTTCCAGCAGGTATTTCCGACATTCCACATTCGACTTGCTAGTCATTACCAGTGCAGAAACTGTTTTTGTGTGCACTTGTTCTTCATCTCTTCAAAATTTATTTATTTATTTTTATTTATTGATTGATACTGCAATCCCGGTATCAGGATTATAACAGGGTGGGAAAAAGAATTAGGCAGTTTCACAAGAATGGCAAAATCTAAACAAAAGAAATACGGGTGCAGGTTGAAGTTCTGCAGAGCCACCATCAGGAATACATTTTAACAAGATACCAAACAGTAAGAAAATAATATGCACAATAGAACAGTAAAGTAATGAAATGCAGTATCACAGACCAGGTAATATGTTGAGCGAATAACGCCAGTGACGGTTGCAACACTTCATTGTTAGTGAGGTTATTCCAATCGGTAATAGTTCGTGGAAGAGGTGAGTATTTAAAACAATTACGGATGCGAAAAGGAGTTAAAGTTAGCTGATGTCGTTGTCGGGTCGCATACCCATACAAAAAATGAACTAAATGGGTGAGTTCAGTTCTGTAGTGTCCTTTAATTATTGGTACATGAATTTATGTCTTCCGGAACGATTTCGCTCATTTATTGTCGGCAGACCAGCTTTGATTAAAAGATGTGTTATCGATGTACGTTGGTAATTATTATATATATATATCGAGCAGCCCTCCTTTGTACCCTCTCTACTTTGTTTATGTTAGTCTTAGTGAATGGGTCCCAAATTATAGCAGCATAATCTAAGGTAGGCAAAACAATACATTTGTAACCGAGGAGGCGGACAGATGGAGTGGATAACCGCAATGGCCGTCTTAAGAAAAACAATTTACGAAAAGCGTTACACGTTATGAAATCAATATGTTTGTTCCAACTGAGATTGTTAGTGACCCAGAGCCCTAGATATTTAATTCTGTTACTTCTGCAATTGTCACAACATTAATACTGTAATCAAACGGTAAGGCATTATTTTTGCGAGTAATCCTGATCAATGCAGTTCTTTCAAATTAATGGCCATCTGCCATGATTCACACCATGCAGAAACTTTTTGCAATGCACCATTTAGTAGTATTTGATCTGAGACACTTCTTACTTCTGTATAAATGACACAATCATCAGCGTAAAGCCTAATTTTCACAGGAATGTTAGACACCAATATCATTAATATATGTTAAAAACAATAGAGGCCCAAGAACAGAGCCCTGAGGGACGCCAGAGTGAACTGTAAGCTTGTCAGAACAATGATTGTTAAAAACAACGAATTGCTCTCTGTTTAAAAGGTAGCCTGAAATACACTTTACTAATTGTTTGTTATGAAGTATCGTGTCTAACTTATAAATTAACTTTTCGTGAGTGACCTTGTCAAAAGCTTTCGGGAAATCCCTAAATATGGCGTCAATCTGCGTTCCATTGTTAACTAAAGAGAAAAAATCATGTATAGTTTCTACTAGCTGTGTACAAGTTGAGTAACCCCTCCTGAATCCATGCTGATATTTAGTAAAAAAATTGTTAACTACGAGGAAGTTTGATATGTGATTATGAATTATATGCTCAAGTAGTTTACAAGCAGTCGATGTTACCGAAATTGGGCGGTAGTTCTTGATCAATCGCTTGTCTCCACTTTTGTGAAGCGGTTTCACTCTGGCAGTCCCCCAGTTTCTAGGGATTTGACTTTAACACAAGGACCTTGTAAATAAAGCAAACAAATATTTAGATGTCCATTGTGCATATCTTTCAAAAAGGCATTAGGTATGTTGTCCGGTCCAGGTGATTTCTTTACCTCGAGGTTAAGCAGCATGCTTCAGAGACCATGCTCACTAAATACAAGATCCTCCAGAGGCGGCAGTGTGGCTTCAAATTTTGGAACGATATTATTCTCGTTAGTAAATACGGACTTAAAATGTTCATTGAAGACATTACATAGTTCTTGTGAATCACTGACCAGAACACCTTTGATTTCAAACTGATCATGGGTCTTTGAGGTTGGTGAAACCGAACGCCACAATTTCTCAGGAGACTGTGATATAAATTTGGGCAAAGATTTTTTGAAATAATGATGTTTGTCAATGACCGTTTGCTTTTTGAGCTGAGAACTAAGGAAGTTATATTTTGTTCTAATTCCGGAGAAAGAATGTTTTCTTTTCTTTTCTGTTTCATGCGCTTCAGTTTTCTTTTTAGCTGCAGTGTCGCCCGAGAAATCCATGGGTTTTTTGTTTTCTTTTTAACAATAACCGGCACGTGACATTCAATACATTCATGTACCATGGCCGTGAACTGGTCCCAAATTTCTTGAACACTTGCAGTGTTATTACAAAATGCATAAAAATTAAAGGAAAGAACATCAATAATGGGAACATCGTCAGCACGGGAGAAGTTTATAAAATGCATTTGAGGGCAAATTTTATCAAGAGTCATGCCGTAAACAGCCAGGAGAACAGCCTGGTGATCGGAGATACCAGGTATCACTACACACTTAGTTGCATCGAAGATTGTTCCAGAAACAACGAAGACGTCTAAAGTAGATTTTGAATTCCCTTTCATTCGGGCGGGGTGCTCTACAGTTTGCGTCAAGTCAAACGAGAAAGCTATATCAAGCATTGGCTCACTTGATTCATCACTATGTGTTTTGAGTGCGAACGTTGACCAGTCAATATCCGGCAAATCGAAGTCGTCTGTTAAACGCTATCTGGAGTACGCAACAGCGCGCGGTGAGGCAGTGGGCACAGACGCCCCATTTGGTGATCGCTATGTCTGAAGGGGCAAGGTTCTGGCTGGGGCAGTGTAAGTCACGGGTCGCTTTTTTTCGTTACGACGATAGCTTGGATTCTTTTACGAGCACTGCTCCAAGAGGGCACAAGTAGCCGGCAAACAGACGCCTTAAGGGAGCACCTGATGTTATAATAAATAAGGCGGCGCAGGATCTCCAGGGCACCCAAGGGCTAGCGGGGGGATCAAAGCCGGAAGCAGGGCGGCCCGTGGGTTGGGGCCGCGGATGCTTAAGCGGGCCAGCTCCAACCCCCGGACCAGTCCGCGTTCTAGTTGGGGTGTCCCCGTTGCTGCTTTGGTGTCCCGGAGGCACCGCCAATGCGAAACAATGGCAGGTTGTTACAATTAGTAACAAACACTATAGAATAAGTATAGTTACGTTCAGCAGCCAACTTGTGACGAACAGTTGAGCACTACCGGGCACCGCGACTTCTACAACACAAGTCAGAACTTTGCCTCTGAATACGTCGCACAGACTTTCTCGCGCCTGTGGCACTGGTGCTGAGTCGGTCATCGTCACCGGCGGCCTTTCACCCACTTGCGTTCAACCGCGTTCCTAAGGTGCTCTGCCTTCTCGATTTTCTATATATGCGGCCAAGGCTCTACTACGGTCGCTACTGCTCCCAGATAAGCCTCTGGGATGTTATTTAGAAGGTACATCCCCGTAAGGCGCGAGAAAGCTACGATCCGCCACGACTAATTTAGCCCGCTGCTTGAGCTACTTATTTTAACCGCGCCGGCAGCCAGCGTCCGAGCGTAAACAAACTGGACCCTACTCCGCAATGCCGGTACACCTAGGGACAAAAGTCTACAACACGCGATGAGCAGCCTCCTCCATAGTACCTACGGAGAGCCATACATTCAAGGAGCAAAAGCCCCCACATTTTCTCTCTCACGGCCGCTCTTATTCGCGCCTGCGCACAAACGACTGGTGATCACTCAAATGAACGTCTCGTATGATATATGTGTCTGCGAGGCTTGTGTTGGCTGGTGTTGTAAAGAGGCTTCGTCTAAAACGTGGATATGACTACAGAAATAACGCGTTCATAAAGTAAGATCTTCACAAAATGTTTCCATTCACGCATATTACATCTTGCAGAGAAATTTACTCACCTACAATGCATAGCTAAGCGACGAAAAGCAAGAACAGACGACAAACTGTTCCAAAGCGAGTGCGAATCTTGTCGTCTGTCCTCCAACTTTAGCGGCCCGCTGATACTGTTCACGTTTCATAGAATTGTGCATGCAACAACAAGTTCTCATAGTTAACCAAAACATGTTTTCTGCAATAATAAAGCTAAAACACCATTTTACGTGCTGTTTAGGTAGAAAATTAATCATTGTGACAGACGGAACGGGGCTTGCCTTGCTCTCCGAGAACGATGCCAATCCGAAGTCACAATATACAGGCATTCTCATGCATACCACTGCGCAGCTGCGCCAGATTTCCCTCTAGGTAATATAGTGAAAAATTACACACCGATCAGCTTACTGTCCGTTGCCTACAAAATATTTACTAAGGTGATCGCAAATAGAATGAGGCACTCCTTAGACTTCTGTCAACTCAAGGACCAGGCAGGATTTCGTAAAGGCTACTCAACAATAGACCATATTCACACTATCAATCAGGTGACAGAGAAATGTGCGGAATATAACCAAGCCTCATATAGAGCTTTCATTGATTACGAGAAAGCGTTTGATTCAGTCGAAACCTCAGCAGTCAGGGAGGCATTACGCAATCTGGGTGTAGACGAGCCGTATATAAAGATACTGATAGATATCTATAGCGGCTCAACAGCCACCGTAGTCCTCTATAAAAAAGTAAAAAATCCCAATAAAGAAAGGCGCCAGACAGGGAGATACGATCGCTGCAATGGTATTCACAGCGTGTTTACAGGAGGTATTCAGAGACCTGGATTGGGAAGAATTGGGGACAAGAGTTAATGGAGAATACCTTGGTAACTTGCGAATTGCTGATGATATTGCCTTGCTTAGTAACTCAGGGGACCAATTGCAATGCATGCTCACTGACCTGGAGAGGCAAAGCAGAAGGGTGGGTCTAAAAATTAATCTGCAGAAAAATAAAGTAATATTTAACAGTCTCGGAAGAGAACAGCAGTTTACGATAGGTAGCGAGGCACTGGAAGTGGTAAGAGGATACATCTACTTAGGGAAGTAGTGACAGCAGATCCGGATCATGAGACTGAAATAATCTGAAGAATGAGAATGGGCTGGGGTGCGTTTTGCAGGCATTCTCAGATCATGAACAGCAGGTTGCCATTATTTTTCAAGAGAAAAGTGTATAACCAGCCGTATCTTACCAGTACTCACGTACGGGGCGGAAACGTAGCGGCTACGAAAACGGTTCTGCTTATATTGAGAACGACGCAACGAGCTGTGGAAAGACGAATGAAAGACGAATGAAGTAATTGCTAGATGGGATGTTGGGCATATACCTAACATCCTATTCAAAGCTGAACCATCCATCGAAAGCTGAATACGTGTGTTGGGTTTATAAGCCCAGAGCTAATGAGCCGTCCTTGAGGTGCAGTTCTGCACACTCAAAACTGACAAAAAGAAGTATCGTATGTTCTTTCTGGTCACGCGCTCTTTCTAGGTAATGTCCTCACTTGCTGCATGAAGGCCTTAGTAAGCAGGTGACTCGTCTGGGAGCAGCGAACTATCCGAGATATATCATTATCTCCGTTGCTGAAAGCCAGCATTGTCGAGGGAAGCTAACTTCACGCATGAGCGATGTGCAGAGAGCGGATGACGAAAGAGAGAGGAAAG
Organism: Dermacentor variabilis; assembly: GCF_050947875.1. NCBI lineage: Eukaryota > Metazoa > Arthropoda > Arachnida > Ixodida > Ixodidae > Dermacentor > Dermacentor variabilis. Next base: position 16,371,574 of record NW_027460302.1, read on the forward strand.
AACAAAGGGACAAACGAAAGGTGCCTGTAATTACCTACTTTCATAACGTTTCCCACAACCTAAAGAAGGCTGGGCAACGTTCTGGTGGAAACGTTGTGTTTAGAGCACCTAACAAACTCTTGAGGTTGAGTGTGATGAGCTGTCCCATGAGGAAACGAAAGCCACGTTGCGCTACAGCGCACAAGGATCCTTTTGTTACATGCACTCGCAACGCGGTGTATAAGATTCTACTTTCGTGTGGGAAGTACAACGTGGGCCAGACAGGCAGATGTTTAAACGTGCGTCTGGCGGAGCATAGTAATAAAGTGTAGAGCATCGCAATAGATGGGCATCTGGCTGGCCATTGTAGAAAATGTGACGCGAAGGCACCATGCTTCCCTCTCTTGAAACAAACTGTTATTGTCTATCGCCACAGGAATAAGATAACGAGGGAAATTGCCGAAGCAGCTGAGATAGCTAGAGCAGGCGACGATTGTGTCAGCACGCCGTCTATTCTTTTATCAAAAAAAGAGCTTGCATTTCTGGGCATAGCAGTCACATGACTGCTTTTCGCCCTTCCATTCAGTGTGTCTGTTGCAGTGGCGTCCCAGTGAGCATATGTATGCTCACAAGCTGTAATAAATCAATTTTTGAATGTTAGCGCTCGTCCCGTGTTCCTGCTTCGTCTTTGTGTCATTCTTGCGCTATGTATCCCAGTTTGTATTACTATCGCCGGTGACTCAAACCTGGCTGGGTACTCAGAATCAATTGTGGATAGGGCGAAAGGCGATGAAAGACTGGTGGTGGGGACATTTCCAGGGCGGACACTGGGTTCTGTCATGGAGCGAGCAAAAGAAAACTCGCGGAAAATGCCCACGTGCGCAAATTTGTCATTGTAGCAGGTGGGCTAAATGACGTCCTAAACAGGAAAGCGACAGGACTAGCCCAGAGCTTGGTGAAGGGGGTAGACGACTTGCGCGAGCTGTCCCCTCACGTGCAGATCGTGGTATGCACGGTGCCGGAGGTGCCTGTACGTGACAGTCACGTACAAAGAGCCGTAGTGGATGCTAATGAGGCGATATGGAAAATGAGCCGAGATAAAGGCTTCGAGGTTGTTGAAGTAAACAGGGAAGTGAGAAGGTGTGAGGGTATTAAACGAGACGGTCTCCACTTCAATTACAGGATGGTACGAGAAGTGGGCTGGCGACGTGGTGGTCGCGCTGTTGCTTTTTTAGGGGGTCAGCGGGCACTCAGGAGGTCAAAGTAGATAGTAATGAAGGAGGTCCCCTAGGGGAACATCAGAACAGCAGCGCCGTCGATAACAGAAAAAGGAGGAAAGCAAGAACAAGAGCTCACCATGCAATAGGCTACATAAACATGCAGGGCGGCAGAAGAAAGGAAGAGTGGGCAGAGATTGAGGAGCAGTTACATAGAGAACAAATAGGGGTGTATGCGGTTCCAGAAACGCACCTTATAAACTCAGAAGAGCCGTCAGTTATTGAGAATTATGTATGGGAAGGGTGCAACAGAACTAAGTCGGAAAGAAAGGGAGGAGGAGTCGGAATGCTCATCCATCAGAGAGCCAAATGGAAAAGAGTAAATTCACAATGTCAAGAGCCTCTTTCGTTATCAGGTACAACGAGTGGGAAACAAAATTGGCCGGGTGTTACGTATTTGTGGACCGGAAATAATTGCAGAGAAGAATGAAGAGTTCGTGGAAAGCATAAGCGCTGATATAAAGGGTTCCGGGAATGGTGCTGAAATTGTCCTATTAGGTGATATGAATGCGCACATACAGGATTTAGATGGCTATACCGACAATAACGGGAAGCTTTGCAAGCAACATAACCTCGTGATCGTGAATGCAGGGCCTAAGTGTGAAGGACAGATCACATGGGAAGTGGGAAACCGGCAATCGACCATTGATTACTGTCTGATGACACAAGAAATTGATGATAAGTTGAGAGAAATGGTCATCGATGAGGAAGGGTTTAGCAGCATAGGGGGTGACCATAAACACATCATTTTGAAAATGGGATATGTAGTTGGGAAAGAGAGCAAGGAAAGCACAATGGCCATTCCAAATTTGAACGCTGAACAAATAGCAAATATAGTCACTAGAGTTGAGAAAGAACTTGGCAAGTCGACAAGTACGGAGTGGGAATATGGTGAGCTTCTAAGTGTAATAACGACAGAAATACGGAAAGAGAAACAACATGTTCGTTGGAAAGGAAAAAATAAACCGAAAAGCTGGTGTAACAAGGAGATACGAGAAGCGATCGCCGAACGACAGAAAGCATCTCGAGAGCACAGGCAAGCAAAGAAGGCGCAGTTGCCACAGGATGAAGTAACCAGTAAATGGGAAATATACCGGGAGAAAAACTCTATGGCTCAAATACTGGTGCAAGCAAAATTAAAAGGTGAACGTGAACGTTGGTTGTCAGAAATACGTGAGAAAAAGAAGGCCGCACCTAGAATATTTTGGAATCACATAAAATTATTAGGCAGGAAGTCAACAACAATACAACAACATATCCTAGACTAAGATGAAAACAAACTGGAAGGAGAAGCGGCAATAAATTACATCCAAAAAGTAACAGCCTGATCTTTCCAAGGCAAGGTCGAGGTTGTATTTGAAGAAAAAAAGAGCATGAAAAGACCCAAGTGGAAAAGGAGCTGGTGCTGACAAATTTAGACTGGAAGAAAGCGGAAGAGAAAATTTCTAAGCGCACAGCCAGAGGGCTAGACGAGGTTCCCGTTAGGCTGATAAATAAACTGGGACCAAAAAGTAAGGAAGCTATGGTGAAAGCAGTGGAAAAAACTTTAAAAGATAGACTAATACCAGACAGTTGGCGACAAAGTAGAATTCATTTAATTTATAAAGGTAAGGGGGAGAATGACAGAATTCACTCGTATAGACCGTTGACCATTACATCGGTAATATACAGGCTAGCAATGTAGGCAATCAAATTAAAGCTTCAAGCATGGGCAGAGAATAATGGCATTTTGGGAGAGCTTCAGAATGGCTTTAGAATAGGTAGGCGTTTGGATGATAACTTGTTTGTTCTTACTCAGTGTATTGAAATACCAAAAGCAGAAAGCAGACCGTTGTATGTGGCCTTTTTGGACATTACAGGAGCATACGACAACGTAGACCGAAACATTTTGTGGGATATTCTGGAAGGGGAAGGCTTTGGTAACGATTGTCTACAGCTTTCGAGAGAGATTTACTTAGAAAATACCGTTTGCGTTGAATGGGAAGGGATGACGAGCGCGGAGAAAGTTCATATCTACAAGGGACTGAGGCAGGGGTGCGCTTTATTCCCGCTGCTGTTTATGATGTACATGGTGAGGATGGAGAGGACGCTAGAAGGAAGTAATATCGGGTTTAATCTCTCATACAAACAGGGAGGTAGAGTGATAGAGCAGCAACTCCCATGTTTATTTTATGCGGACGACATTGTGTTGCTCGCTAACAAGCGAAGTGATTTGCAACGTCTGGCAAATATCTGTGGACAGGAAGGCAACAATTTAGGTTTGAAATTTAGTTTTAGAAAATCAGGTGTTATGGTATTGAATGATAACAGTGAACAGACAGTGGAGATACAGGGCCAAGAAATACCTCGTGTAACGGAATATAAATACCTTGGTATATGTATAAACGAAGACAATAGATATATGGAAACACAGGAAAAACCATAGCAGTCAAGGGGAAGAGAAATGCAGCCATAATGAAGCACAGAACGCTATGGGGATACAATAGGTACGAGGTCCTCCGAGGTATGTGGAAAGGGTAATGGTTCCAGGACTTACTTTTGGAAATGCGGTTGTTTGCTTTAAATCAGGTGTACAATCAGGACTCGACGGGAACCAAAGGTCAGTGAGTCGCCTCGCATTGGGCGCTCACGGGAAGACTACACATGAAGCTGTGCAGGGGGATATGGGCTGGACTAGTTTTGAAGTGAAAGAAGCTCGCAGTAAAACTGAGTGTGAAGAACAGCTGAGGAATATGGAAGAAAGTAAATGGGCTGGGAGAGTGTTCAGGTATCTGTACAGGCAAAACATTGATTCACAATGGAGGAAAAGAACTAGGAAGCTTACCAGCAAGTACGCGGCCTGTGGGGTGGGCAACACGGCAATAAAGAAGGTCAAGCGGAAAGTCAGAGAGGCTGAATTAATCTCATGGGTGGCGGCAATGGAAAAGAAACCTGCCATGATAAACCACTTAAGAGGGAAAAAACGAAATCAGGAAAGAAACAATTTATTATAACTCAAAGGGAAGCTCATTACTTTTCGAAGCAAGATAGGGATGCCTTAGAACACGCACCTATAAAGCGAGATACAAGAAGGGAGAAGAAGCATGTGCTTGCTGCGGTAAAGCTAGGGAAACGACGGAGCATATTTTATTAGAATGTGAAGACGTCTGCGCAGCGGTCGATTTAAGCACCACTGGCCTCCTTGAAGCCCTTGGGTTCAGCGAGAGTAGTGGTAAAGCAAACAGGTCCGCAATAGACATTAGCAAGAGGCGATAGGGGGATTGGTGGAAGAAAAGTAGGGAAACGACAAAAGACGGAGACGTACAAAAGCACAGTTCGCAATAGGGGATAAGAAAATTTGAACGTGGTAGTTCATAGTGCTTTCTTTTCATTGGTTAACCTAGGTATTATATTAGGCAGCATAGTAGCAAGAGCTTGGTGGCGCAACCCACCGCCCCGTTCCAAAAAGGACGCTCATAACATTCATCCATCCAGCAGGATTGAAGTAGCAGACCTGTCTTGTTTACTTGGATGACGTCGTCGCCTTCGCCGGAAATTTCGACGATCACCTTACACGGCTTGCGACAGTACTGGAGGCCATCAAATCATCAGGGCTCACTCTGGAGTCGTAAAAGTGCCACTTCGCTTACGATGAGCTTCTGTTCCTAGGCCACGTCATCAGCGAATTCGGAGTACGCCCCGACCCGCAGACAACAGCTGCCATCGCAAAGTTCCCGCAGCCTATTGAGAAGAAGGCAGTGCGTCGATTCCTTGGCATGTGTGCCTACTACAGGCACTTTGTCAAGGACTTTTCAGGCATCGCTGAGCCGATAACGCATCTAACGAAATCTGATGTCGAGTTCAAGTGGCAAACGCCGCACGGCGACGCATTTCAAGAACTAAAATGACGCATGCAGTCACCACCGGTACTTGCAAATTTCGACGAAGACACGATACCGAAATCCACACTGACGCCAGTAGCCTAGGCCTCGGTGCCTTCGTAGTCCAGCAGAAAGACGGATATGAACGGGTGATATCTTATGCTAGCCGGTCGGCGCATTCACATTCGCTCGCCTGTGCAGCCGGTCGACTGCAGCGCCGCCCCCGCAGCGCCAACGAGAACTATATATCTAGGTAACTTTTCCCCCTAGGGGAGCCTAGATCCCTAGTTGTGTAATATACGCGCCTAGCTCCTGAAAACGCCCTAGTCCCCATGCGCGCGCGCGGGGGCCCCATAGAAACACAGGGTAGTATTGTTTGCGCCAACTCGCCGGATTGCCAGGGTAGGTGGTTCATTGCGCGTGCACGCAAGCAGCACGACCACGAACGAAGCGGTACAAGGTGGAACAGCGCGTTTTACGGCTATCGAAGCTCTGTGTGTGTGACGCGCTTGGTGTGTGCAAAGAGCAAGTGAGTTCCATGTGTGACGAATGTGTATGCGCAAATAGTACGACCGCGAACGAAGGTGGAGCATCGCGTTTTGACGTTTGGTGTACGCAGAGCAATCGAGTTGCGTGTGTGACGCGTTTGCAAACAGCACGACCACGAACGAAGCGATGCAAGGTGGAACAGCGCGTGTTGCACAATCGAGTTGTGTGTGAAGCGTTTGTGGTGCGCGAAGAGCACGATGGCGATCGCCTTCTAACTGCGCCAGAGCAAACCAATTGTTGGGTTCTACATACGTATTGAACGGGCGTTAAGACTAGAGAAGCACGGGATTGCAACGCGACCAGCAGCGGTGTATATAAATGTACGTACGTACGTTTTTGTAATGTGGTCAATCTTAAAAGGACGATGGCATTTCTGCACCGGCGGAGAAGTGGGAAATCGTGAATAAATTTCGCTGATCATTGTCAAAACCAAAGGCTTACCCTTAATTAGGGGTTATCCCGTACCTTCTACTGAAGCTGCAGCCTCTAGTAGCCTTCATGCACTTTTGTAGTCGTGACACGATACGACGATACCCTCTGACGTGGGGCTCAGGCTACTGGAGAGCTGGTTGATCAAGCTTGCTCAATAAACTTGACCTTTTGTTATTTGATTATGCTACAGTGATAGAGCGTAGTTTCTTGCTATTAGTAAACAGGCAAGACGACAAAGCATTGCTACTCTACTCCTGTTGTGGCTCTTCAGTCAATGACACTAGAGGGGAAAGGAATCGAGATCCAAGACAAGTGTCAAATTGTGTTTAGTGAGTCTTAAACACTCTTAGCTCAATGTTTTAAATACCTGTGTGGTTGATACCTTGTCTAGTGGAACTTCTTGCCAGCCCCAAAATGTGCATAGCACCAAAGGTATAGTTTGACAGCTGTAAGCAGTGCAATTAAGGGAGCGCGGTACCTGTATTGCAGCTTTACACTAGCTAAGATATTGAAGCTTGGAAGTATGTTCATATTTCTCATCTGTAGTGTGGCAAGAACTTGTCATCCGCCCTCAAATTCTGCTGGAACACAAGCTACTGTTGCTCTTTTGTGCAGCTAGTGTCAGCAGACAAGCTTGCAGTATTGCTAGGTAGAAAAGCACTTAGGCTTCACAACCATCCAAGTCATAATTGAATAAGTGCATGGCTAGAAGTTGTTGTAAATTGCAAGAAACAGTTCAAATGCCATTGAGCATTGTTGCGCTATTGCAATGTATCCTTCGGAGCATTGTACGAGCCATGGCAGTTCCCACATTCTGTTGAAGTGCCGCACCAGTGACATATGATAATGATGCCAACGAGATCCAGTGTGGCTGTACTTTGTTCTATAAAAACTTTCCATGTGTTTTAGATTATATTCAGTGCAGTATCTGAAAGGTTATGCTCAGAAGATGGTAGTTCACCTTACAGCCATTTTTTCTATACAGTCCTTCACTTTCCATCAACTTCAGCAAATCATTGAAGCCCCAAAATAACACATTTAATATTGGTACTCAAATTGAACACTTTCAGTTCTATGTGTATGTTTCAGAGAATTGGACCAAACATCAAGAATGAAAATTTAGCTACCTATTGATGCTGTAGCTTTAGGCTCTGCAGGAACCATTTATCTGCAGCACCCAACTTATCCCGTATTTGACAGAATCATGATACATGTGTGAAGAAGCACGAGTGTTATGCAGAACAGTTTTCAAGAGGTAATGAACGTCTACCACATATTTCATAAATAACTGGAAGCCTTCTCCTATGAAAATGTTCATGCTCTGCACCGTAACATCGACAAGTCCCTCCCTAAGATAAGGTGATAAAAAGAGCTGGTTTTATGAATCTGTTGCATTTCCACACCTTTAACATGGTATAACTGAGGCCCAAGGCATAAATGGGACTGCGTGCTGTTCTGTATATGTGCTGCGCTTATTGTGCAGATCAATAGTAGCCAATCAATATCCATATTATTGAAGATGAAAACTGGATCATGTCCAAGGGCCAACTCACTGTCAATGAAAACTGTTATACCGACTTCCTGCACTGTTTATTGATCACGGACTTCTTTTTGAGGTTCGATTGAAGTCCCTCAAAATCTGACTTAAACTATGAATTGCAACTGGGAGAACGTGTCCATTCATTAGGACCACACTTTTTGTATTTAGCTCTCATCATTGTAAACGGCTTCATAATGAGAGGAACCTCAGACGAAATGCTTATTTTTTCCTGGCATCCTATTTCTGCCTTCTTTGTAAGCACAAACTATGGACATGTAAACAAGGTAATCTTGCATTTATCCTGCCTACAAGTGCCTCTTTCGACATTCGTGCCTGTATCGCCTTTTCAGTGCCTAAAAATTCTCGTTTTTTTTCTTTTCTCATGACTCCATTTTGTTCAACAAGAACCACTGAGCAGTAATGAATCTGAACAGTAATGATGAAAGCATTGTGCGGAAATATGCAAGGTTATCAGGAAATGTAAAATGAGTCGTACACCCGATTGTAGCAAACTGTTACAGAGAAAACCCATGCGGGTTTCTCGGAAAGTCTTCACAAACCTACCACATGTTTCAGACTGCTCTTGTGATTCAGATGTCTGCGACAATACGTTAACGTAGGCTCTCACATGCACATCTATTCTCTAGTTCATGAAGTCTTCATTCCAGAGAGCCTCATCATGCCATAACACTAACCCCCGTATTCAGAAATGCATCTTAACTTGAAGTCTATGCTTGACTCGATTTAAATGACGCCTGTCGTGAACACACCAAAAGTAACGCAATGAGCATCTTGAGCGCGTTCACACCATGAGTCATTTATATCAAGTCAAGCATGAGCTTCAAGATGCATTGCTGAATACGGCAGTAAGACTTGATAAAGGTTGCTATTAATTATTTGCCCAATGTATCAGTTTTCTCATCAAGAATATCTAGCTTTTTCTGAATGCCACCAATTTTTGCTTCATTCTCCTTTTCACCACATGTGCTTCATGGCAATATCTTTGATCTTTCCATCCCTCTCCTTTCCCACACTGTTGGCCAATGTGCAGGTGTCGTCTATGCGCTAGACAGTTACGATGTGGTCAGCAGGCTTTGCATTTCTCTGTCAACCAATTTCTCTCTTTGCTTTTGTGATCAAGTCCACCTGACCCTTAGCTTACTGTGTACAATGAAAACAAAGCCTTTTTTAATGAAATGGGCAAGCACTTGCATCTCTTGCAAAGGATCTTCCAGTAAAGTTTCTCGTTCCTGCAATCACACTGAACATGCACGTCCATCATAATTTTTATGTATCTAAAACATACTGCCAGAAAGAGTAACAAAAATCAGCTATATTTTCAGATAACACTTGTGGCTAAGAAAGCAAATCAAGACCAATCATGGGTGGTCTCCATTTCATTTTCAACATGCAAGGAGCATTGTGCACACACCTCTGAAGCATAAAGGGAGCACGTATGAGCCATGATGCCTCAATGGCTCCCATGTTTGGTTACCCAAAAGAAGGCAGGCCAAAGATAAAATTTGTTTTTTAGAAATTCCGTTTATTATAGCTAAAATTTTATCTTGAAAACACAGAAAGTAGTCTTCATTTCAAGACCGTGCAACTTCTGGCTGTATTTTGCAGAGCATGAAAACATGAAAATATACTAAATTGAAATGGCAACAGTAAAGAAACATTGGCTTCCATCTTCTGCAATGCAGAAGAAAGTGACACTGTACACGGTAATACAAAGTTTGGACCCAACTTGGTCGTAGCATACATGCTCTGTGCTGATGTAACTTTAATTAGAACTGAAGTGTGGCATCCACTACTCGCCTGTGTCGTCAAAGGCCATGTCATGTTGCCACACATGCTTTATCCGCTACCTGAAAAGATTACATTACACCGTGAAGATGACAAAGCTCACATGCATTAGAGGAAAATTGGTCGGCTATCTTGTCTCCCATACAACTCCGCCAAATACCTGCAATTAGTGTAAGTGTAAGTATGCAAGTTCCTTGCGCTGTTTCCCATAACATCTTTTTTGAAGGTACTGGGTAACGATATTTCAATCACTTCGCAAGCTGTGGATATTATTGTGAATTTTTAAAGCGAACAGCTTTATTTGCCTCTCGACAGCACATGGCATAATTTCTTTAATGTAAAAGGTTGAAGCAATCCATTGGCATGCGCTTCAAAATGTGCCCTGCAAAGATTCCTCATTAACAAATATACTGTTTCGAGAGTTTTCATTTCAGTTTGCTGACACAATGACAACAGACAGGACGGAAGCTATAAAGCTGCTTGTCTCTCCGATGGGGGCGAAATGCGAAAAGACCCATGTACTTAGATTTATGTGCACGTTAAATAACCCTAGGTGGTCAAAATTTCCGGAGTCCTCCACTACGGCATGCCTCATAATCAGGAAGTGGTTTTGGCACGTTAAACCCCATTTTTTAATTTAATTTTTTTTGCTTGTCTCTCTACACCAAAAGCAAGCTTCTATAGACTCTGTTGAAGATGTACTTCTCAAAATCTGGCTAGTCCTTGACCAATCTGTGCAAAAATGTTAAATACGTCAGTCAGAAGTTATGTCAATCAGGCTGCTGCCACTCAAAGCGTAAAGCTCCTTGAAACAGCAAAGCTCAAAATAGAAGGAAAGAAGAGCACGTGCGAACGTTTCTTGCTTTATAATGTAGAATAAAGATTTTACCAACGCCAGGAATGCCACGCATCAGTGCCAGCGGGAGCATCGTCTTGAGAATGGCTCCTTGATTTGGATTACATATTTCAACTAACTATTCTGCTGTATTGATTTACAGGTTGTATTTATGAAACCAGCAGCAATTCTGCTCGTACAGCTTGAGAAATACGCCAAAATTGATGCATGGTTCTTTCCCGTAAGAACTTGAAGGATAAATTCTAGGAAGCGTTACAAAGGCAGAAACAGTGTTCGAAGGTGTCAGAATGAGGGCCATGAAATGAGGTCCTTGACTAACCGAACAGTGCCACTGCTGTCGACATTTTAAGTACGAAATGCTTTTAGCTCCTGTTGTCAGCCACCTTCAATGAACCAAAAGCCAGAGCCATTATCCTGGCACTCAATCCAGCTCATCCTGGCAAACAGTCAAGACTGCAATAATAAGCTAGTTACTTGCAAAACATCTTACAAAAACTATTGCTTCTGAGTTCTAAATATTTACTCACAATATCACTCAAGCTGTAACTTCTAGCACGCTGAAGTTTTATTTGTCACTTCTAGTAGCGACGTTCAGAGGCAGATATAAGGCACTGTACGCTTGATTGTTATTTTTTTGGCACTGAGACACAGCTAATTGGGCTCTTTTCAATGCCAGCAGTCCGTGAGGTCCACGGCGCATCTGGTGGACCGTGACGAGACTTGCAATGCTGTTCTGTCTTTGACAGGAAACTTGTTTCCATATGGACCAGTGTACAGTTGCGAGGTGCGGTGGGGTGTGCCGTTGCGAATTTGCGCTACACCCATTTTAAGATTGTGGCTAGTATCATCTGCAATCAATCTGCTTTGTCGGCAGCCATTTCATATTTACATATACTCTCGATTACAGGAGAGCCAGTATTTTTTAGTGTCACCAGAACGAGGGGGCCGAGTGGAGCGGACGCGCTTCGCATGGGCTGCTGCTTTTATCGCGAGTTATTGCGGTTAACCTTAACTGCCGACAGAAGAGCGAAATTCGATATACGAGGAAACCATCTCCTCTCTCAGAAGGCAAAACGCCGACCTTATGAAGCGGAATGATGTGCTCATGAAGCGTCTAGAAGAGCAAGAAGGACGTCAGGAGGAACGGGACAGAAGAGCTCAGGCCAGGGAACAAGCCCTGGAAAGGAAGCTCCAACATCTCATTGACCAAATGCAAAAGCAGCAGAAACCGACCACATCACCAACGCCGCCGAGGGAACATACTCCCCCGGTAGAGGACCTAGAATCGGGAATAGAGTACAAGATGAACAAGGCCCGAACCGAAGACAAGGCCGAACTCAGAAATGAGTTCCGAGCTGAATTGGCTCAGGACGTCGACACCATAAGCAAATCTGTGGCAGCCACCGTCCAAGCAGCCGTACAAACGCTCCGCCAGATCACCCAGATGGGCAACGAGCTCAGCCAACGCATCTCCATCCTAGAAAGGGAAAAAGAGCAGGCAAGGAAAAAGCCAAAATACACCATCAGAGAAGCCCAGATGAACGAGACTGGGAAGCCAAGATGGCGAATAAGATAGCAAAGAAGAAAGAAGCGACCGAAACCCTCAAAATTTGGCAGTGGAATTGCAGAGGAAGAAATCGGAAACGGCAAAATTTACTTCACCTATGCACCCTACACCAACCTTCTCCACTGGCTTAAGGCAAGTCGAGGGGTCGAGACTGGACGAGACTCTGGGCAGCGACCATCATATCATCCAGACCGAAATCATGCACCACAAAACTCCCGTGAGATTAGGTCAGGCCAAAATTACTGACTGGCCTGCTTTCCGGAAAGATGAACACCCCAGTAGCCTAGAGGACATCGAGGAGTGGACCAAGAACGTGATGGAATTGGTTACCAAGTACACAAAAACCATCCAACTCACTGCGGACAATCCCGAAGTCGACCCACACCTACTTCACCTCTGGGAGGCCAGACGAGGGCTTTTGAAGAGATGGAAGAAGCAGAAGTGAAACCGCCAACTCAAGATTCGCATTGCCACAGTCTCGTGGCAGGCAGGGGAGTATGCTGAAAAACTCGGACGTCAGAACTGGAATCAAGTGTGCGACCAGTTACAGGGAACCCTCAGCAACCGAAAGACCTGGGCCATTCTAAGGACCCTTCTGGCGTAGACGGAATCAAAAACTGCCACGGGGCAACACATACAAAGACTTATACACAACTTCCAGGGAACCGAAGAAGAAGCGCTCGAAGCCATCACCGGGAAATACATCGGAGACGAGCAACAACGGAAGACGCAGCCAGTCATTCACCCGGAGTACAAGGGGGAACCCAATCCGGATTTAGACCAATTTTTCACTAAGTCGGAGATCGTGGCATCCTTAAGAAACCTCACAAGGAACACGAAGCCCGGCAGGGATAAAATTAACAAGACCCTCCGTAACCTGGACGACGGGGCGACGGAGAGTTTACTAAAGTATATCAATGAAAGCTGGGAGACCGGCAGTATACCGGCTTCCTGGAAGCACGCGGACGTAACGATGATCCCGAAACCCGGCAAGCCCATCAATCTACAGAACCTGCGTCCGATCTCTCTGTCATGCGCGGGAAAACTCTACAAGCACATGGTCCACAATCGTCTCTCGCCCTACCTGGAAGTAGGTGGGCACCTGCCGAACACTATGTTCGGTTTCCGGCCTAACCTCTCCATCCAGGACATTCGACTTCAGCTTAAAGAAGAAGTCATGACGGCCTCAGCACATTCCACAAGAGTGCCATCCTGGCACTCGACGTGAAGGGAGCCTTCGACAACGTCTCACACGATGCAGTGCTAAACAGCCTACAACCTACCAACTGCGGACGGCGGACATACAACTACGTCCGGGACTTCCTGACGGGTAGAACGGCGACCATAGGTCTGGGGAATCTCAGGACTGAGAAGTTCCAAATACCGCAGAAAGGAACCCCCCAGGGGTCGGTGATCTCCATGTTGCTGTTCAATATAGCGATGAGGGGATTGCCGAACCTCTTGGAGAACATCAGGGGTATCCGTCACGCAACGTATGCAGACGACCTGACCATGTGGACGTGCACGGGATCGGCGGGCGAACAACAAGACGCCCTGCAGGAAGCTATCGACAGGACCGTGCAGTATCTACACCGCTGCGGTCTTTCATGCGCGCCAGAAAAGTCGGAGCTCCTGATCCTCAAAAAGAGGACAAGAGGGCGGCCTCCGCATGAGACACCTGACCCAACGTTGACACTAAATGGAGTCAACATAACCAAGGTGGACACACTCCGTATTCTGGGCCTCACTCTCCAGAAGGACGGTGCCGGTCTCGCCGCCACTAAAAAACTCCAAGCGACAGTTACCCAAGCCGCGCACTTGGTGCGAAGAGTGACAAACAAGAAGCACGGCCTGAAAGAGCAGGACACAATCAGAATAATACAAGCCCTGATAATCAGCAGAGTCACTTACGCCACCCCGTACCTGGGTCTCAAGAACAGCGAGAGAGACAAATTGAACACCCTAATACGAAAGACCTACAAGCTGGCACTGGGGCTTCCACCGACGACGTCGACGGTGAAGCTACTCAGCCTGGGCATCCACAATACTTGGGAGGAACTAGTAGAGGCCCACAAGACGAGCCAGATAGAGCGACTCAAGCTCACCAGCACGGGTAGGGACACGTTAATAAGACTGGGCTACCCAGTCGAATATGAGTTCACAAAACAGCGGGTTCCTCTACACCTGAGGGAGAAGATCACGGTGGCCAACATCCCGAGAAACATGCACCCTGAATACCACAGAGAAAGGAGGCGAGCGAGAGTGAACGCTCTACGTGATGCCTACGAAGGACCAAAACAAGGAGAAGTCCGATACACCGATGCGGCAAAGTACAAGGACAGAGCGGCCCACGCTATCAGCGTGATCAACGGCCAAGGGCAAGAGGTAGCAGCGGCCTCGGTAAGCACTCCAGACATCGACTGCGCGGAAGAAACGGCGATAGCCCTGGCGGCCACTACGGGACAGCGAGAGGAAGATCTCATCACAATTATCACCGCCTCACAAACAGCATGTAGAAATTACCAAAAGGGCCGCATTTCCAAACAAGCCCTGAGCATCCTCGAAAAACGAGACAATTTTCCAGAAGTGTACATTGTCTGGGCCCCGGGACACGAGTCCCTGGCGGGTAATGTAGTGGCTAATGCCGCTGCCTGAGATCACATTCTCCGGGCTATCCCACGAGGTTCAGGAGCACCGGTAGACCAACAAGATAGCGGCCGGAAAAGATACGCCGATATCCTGAGCCACTACAGACTGGGTAGAAGGATCTATCCACCCCCGTATCCCCAGCTGACAAGAGAAGAGGCTGTGATCTTCCGAAGACTACAGACCGGCACATTCCCGCACGGCACCCTGCTACACGCCATGTATCCTACGAGCTATACTCACAAATGCGCCTTCTGCTCTATGCTCAATACCCTCTACCACATGGTATGGGAATGTCAACAAAACCCATCGACACCGCCCATCACCGGACCAACCGTCGAGCAGTGGGAGGCAGAGCTGACAAGCTCGACCCCTGAAGACCAGCATCGCCTGGTGAGCAGGGCCAAGCTATCAGCTCAGGCCCACGGTATCCTGGACTAGAGACGCCGCCCACCTCGGACGATTTTACCGTCGGCTCATTTCAACTAATAAAGTTTATTCCTCCTCCTCACCAGAACAGCCTGAACATTCTCATACTAAATTCTCCAAAGAGTGCAAGCGCTTCCGAGCTTTTTAGAGCGCAGCTCTTTGGCGTCCGTTCCTGCGTTTCGCGTCGTCGTCGGCGTTGTCGTCGGCCTCGTAACCAGCTCCGCCCCCCTTTCATCCCCCCAGCGCTAGCAGCGACCGACTGATACCGCTGGATGCCGCTGACGCCGCTAGAGAGTCAAGATAACGTGACTGCATAGAACACCGTCGCCGCCATGCAGAAAGAGGAGGAAAGGGTCCCCCCCCCCTGTTCTTGTGTGGCAGATAGGGTGCTCTTCAGTTGCCGACGCGCCGGTTATTTCACGTAGGCCCCGGCACGTCGACGAATACGTGACCACCTTCCCACGGCTAGACCTGGTTCTTAGCGCTGCGGAAGCGAGGGTATCATATTGTTTGTGTCGGCATCGGCGGCGTTGTCCCTGAAACCAACTCCGCAGCTGGGGTTGACTCACTATCGGCGTCAGCGGCATCAGTCAGTCGCTGCTATCTCTTCCCTCCTCCCTTTATCGTGTTGTCCGCTTGCTGCGCGCGCTTCTGCCCCCATCGTTTGCCGCTGGGTGTACACGCCGCCCCCCTCCCCCCTCTTCCTGCGAGTCTCCGGTTGTCAAAGCGCCGGCTCGAACTTAATTCCTTTCTTCGCTCCTCCTCCAATGCAACCCCTGTGCGGTGGCAATCAGAGAGCCAGATCGGTGGCGGCGGATCTGTATATGTGCACCGCCCGAGCCGAAATTGCCGCTGCCGTTCGCCCTGTGCGGTGGCAATCAGAGAGCCAGATCGGTGGCGGCTTGACATAAAGACAAACAGCAATTTCCTAACACTTATGCGGGAGAACATCCCGTTCCTCTCGCTCGTAACGCGTCCCACGGCTGTGACAACCTCGCGAGGCACTTGTATAGATCTCGTCTTTGAGAATCAAGCATTGGTGTACCAAGTCGAACATATATCAGTCTATTTCTCCGACCACAAAGCTTCCTTCATGACTGTCAAGAACTGTTAGTGGAGTCTTTGTTAAAGGAATACGTGTGAAAAATAAAAAAAAAATTCTGTGATAGCGCATACATGTGTTGCTCGATTTCTTTGCCTCAATCTATCGAAAAGGTGAAACAGCTTATTTGCTGCGCTCAAATTTCGCATTAGGAAGTAACGTAATCGTCGGTAATTTTTTTTATTCTGTACATCCCAGCTATCTGAAATGAATCCAAGAAAGTAGTGGACGTTAAGGATATGATCATAGAGCTATGGCATATTACTTCGAGGTAGATGAAGTGGTACGCGAAGGTGTCCTGTGTATTCTATTTCAGTGATAACGTCATGGTGAACTGTTGGATAGTGTTCAGGAGAGATGCCGCGCTAGTGCAGCCAGCATCAAGTGCAATCTAGATGTGGCTTTCCTGTTTCAAAGAAGATATTGCATTTGTCCTACAGCAGAAAGGAAACAAAGCAGCACCTTCAAGAAGGCCCAAACAGCGAAAAAAAAAAGATTGGAGGACACTTATGCTGCGCCTTTAAGAGTGGAACACGATAGCATTAAAAGATCTCTGGCTGCTTCTCACGCTTCCCGGCAGCTGCAGCTTATGCTTCTGTAATGTTTCCCTGGAAATGCTGGTGGCAAACGCTATGCACGAAGGCGAGCTTTCTGGGGCGTGCCACTCCTAAGACAGACCTGAAATGGCAGCTGGAAAAGGGGTTTGTGTTTGAGTTTCCGCGCAACAGAATTATGTTTTCCCGCATATTCAAATTACAATCCAACGCTATCATGTCTCGAGGTTGCATGCAAGCCATAGTTTATGCATTTTTTGACACGTTCTACTTTGAGAATTTTAATTAGTTCAGTAACGCCTATATGCCACGTGGAGGGCCTGCATGAATCGGGATGCATGGTTTGGGATTAATTTTCTTATATGGAAAAGGTTGCCAACACCACTGCTGGATTTTCAGCGACACTATTGCGAATCACTTCCAGGCTAACAGCACATGTGCCATGCACAAAAAAAAAATGTCAAAGTAGATGCATTTGGGCACTTCCCAAACATTTTTTTACAAGAAAGGCAGAGGAAAAACCTTCGCTGCTAAGGCATCAGATGAGTAATGTGTAAAACGTGCAATATAAAGCTTAATTGTACCCCCGACAAGGACTATATGGTAACGTAGATTGGAGACGGAGACTTGCAAAATATACGCTTCTCTTAAATGGCGGGCCAGAACAAGAGGGTGCAGCTTACGCACATCATCGTCTTTAATTGAACCGACCTTTGCGCGCGCCGTCCTGCGGTGCGGGAGCCCCACATCTTTGTGTCAATTGCCTCCCATGCGAAAAGCAACCGTCTCGGTCGCGTCAGAAAGTTCTTTCAGCGACATAAGAAATGGAGGTTCTTCAGGTGCATCTTGGCTTTCACGTGCTTGCATAGTATGGTTTCATGTGCACTACACGAACAACTTCAGCGGGAGGACGACGACGGAGTGAACTGGGGCCAGAACTGCAGGGGACGACTTCGTAGGTCACGTCACTGAGGCGGCGTGTAACCTTGTAGGGACCAAACTGCCGGCGGATCAACTTTTCTGAGTCTACGGCGACGGACGGGCGTCCAGACCCACACGCAGCCGCTGGTATTGTGATAAATGTCACGTCGACGCTAGTTGTATAGAAGGGTGTCGGTATGCTGTTGGCTCCGGATACGATGCCGAGCAAGCTGGCGTACCTCTTCGGCTCTTTGTACGAACTCTTCTACGTGCTCACTGGCCGGGCTATTATCAGCCAGAGGTAGCATGGCATCAAGTGTTGACCTGACGTGGCGCCCGTATACAAGTTCGAACGGAGTAAACTGTGTAGTCTCCTGTACAGCAGTGTTATACGCGAAACTCACATAGGATAAGATTGCGTCCCACGTCTTATGCTCTACGTCGACATAAATAGAGAACAAATAAGCCAGCGTTCTGTTCATACGTTCTGTTAATCCATTGGTTTGAGGGTGATACGCAGTGCTCTTGCGGTGAGAGCTATGCGTCAGCTGGAGAACGTCCTGCATAAGTTCCGCTGTAAGTGCTGTACCGCGGTCAGTGATGAGAACACACGGTGCACCATGTCGTAGGACGATGTGGCATACAAAGAACATGGCCACTTCATATGAATTTGCTTGCGGAATAGCTTCGGTTTCGGCGTACCGCGTTAAGTAGTCGGTAGCGGCGATTATCCATCTGTTGCGCGAAGAGGTCACTGGGAATGGCCCAAGTAGATCCATTCCTATTTGTTGAAACCGTGCTTGAGGAGGGTCCACAGGATGGAGAAAGACAGCCGGTTTAACTGGTGGTTTCTTGCGGCGCTGACAATCGCAGCAGGTCCTCACGTACCGTTGCACAAAAGGATAAAGCCGAGGCCAGTAATACTTCTGTCGTATCCTTGCCTAAAGTCTTGGCGAATCTCAGGCGTCCCACGCATGGCTCACCATAGCAGGCTCGCAAAATGTCTTGGCGTAGCGCCGATGGCATGACAAGGAGCTCCGTACTGGGGCCGCTTCCGCAGTTTTTCCTGTAAAGGACGTTGCTGTGCAAGTAGTATGATGATAAGCCGAGCATGAGCGAGCGGGGTAAAACACCTTCAACTCCTTGAAGGTGTTCGATCCGCGGCAGCAGCTCAGCGTCAGCGCGCTGGTGCTCAGCCATCTTTATGGCGTCGATAATGCCGACAAATGGCAAGTCATGGTCAGGGTCCGATGAGGTCATAGGGAGTGGTGCGCGTGACAAACAGTCAGCGTCACTGTGCTTCCTGCCAGATCGGTAGACAACTGTTATGTCGTACTCTTTTAAGCGCAGGCTCCAACGGGCTAGTCTGCCTGAAGGATCCTTGAGGTTGGCAAGTCAGCACAGGGCGTGGTTGATCGCTGACAGCCTTAAAGGGTCTGCCGTACAAGTAGGGTCCGAATTTACCAATTGCCCACACAACCGCTAAGCATTCTTTTTCAGTGGTTGAGTAGTTTTCCTCAGCCTTGGTGAGACTGCGGCTTGCTTAAGCAATGGGGCGTTCCACACCAGCTTGCCACTGCACAAGTGCCGAGACCCGCATTGCTGGCGTCAGTATGGATTTCAGTGTCAGCGTCTTCAACGAAATGAGCATGTATCGGGGCCTCTTGTAAACGCTTGCGCAATTCATTGAACGACTGCTGCTGCTCGTCCGCCCAAATGAAAGGCGCGTCGTCACATGTAAGCCCCGTCAGAGGCTCAGCAATTCTAGAGAATCCCTTGACGAAACGCTCATTATATGCGCAAAACAAGGAATCGCTGGACAGCCTTCTAGTCTATGGGTGGTGAAAACTCAGCGACCGCACCTAACATGTCGCGGTCGGGTCGGACGTCTTGAGTACCAACGACATGGCCAAGAAATTTGAGCTCTTGGAACCCGAAGTAGCATTTTTCAGGCTTGATGATGAGGCCGGCAGTATGGATCGCAGTGAGGACACTCTCGAGTCATGCGAGATGTTTGTCAAACGTGCTCGAGAACACGACGACATTGTCCAAGTATACGAGGCAGGTTTGCCATTTCAGTTCAGCAAGCATGGTATCCATTGTCCGCTGAAAGGTGGCAGGTGCGCAGCAGAGACCGAAGGGGAGCACTTCGAACTCATAAAGCCCGTCAGGTGTCACAAATGCTGTTTTTTCACGAACCTGTTCATCAACTTCGATTTGCCAATATCCTGATTTAAGATCCAACGAAGAAAAAAAACTTGGCATGTTCTAGACGATCCAATGCGTCGTCGATGCGTGGCAATGAATAAACATCACGCTTGGTGACACGGTTCAACTTTCTGTAATCTACACAGAAGCGTAGTGTGTTGTCTTTCTTTGTGACTACACTACACTACACTACAGTGTAGGCCCACGGGCTGGTGGATGGCTGGATCACGTCGTATTGGAGCATCTCTTTCACCTGATGCTTGATCGCTTCCCTTTCCACTGGAGACACTCTGTAAGGATGCTGACGGACAGGACGTGCAGACTCGTCCGTAATAATGCGGTGCTTTGTGATGGACGTGCGCCGCACTTTGGATGACGTTTTAAAACAGTCCGCAAATTCATTCACGAGACTCAGTAGACGGTCTTTCTGATGGTCTGGCAGAGAAGCTTTAACATGAATCTGTTATTTAGGCTGGGTAATTCAGATTGCTGAGACGACGCAGTTTTCAACGTGGCAATGTCAGTAACATCAGTGATTTCGTGAAGAAGTGAGCTAAGTTCAGCCATGTGGTTCCTCGCAGTACATGCCGATACTCGCAGCTAAAGTTTCTTAGCAAAACGACTGAACATTTGTTTCGCACCTGAAGAAGCCCTCTGGCTATACAAATGTGGCGCTCAAGAAGCAGGGGCACGTTTGCCTCAGCAATTCCTTCGGCGTCATCCTCCATGTCGCATCGGACAAGGGTAAGCACGCTGCTCTTGGGTGGCAACGTGATGTGATCGTCAGCTACGCGAAGCGCGATGTCATGGTCGTTGTCATTACTGTTCGCTATGGCTTGGGTAGTAGTGAAGCTGACTCTAGACTCTTGCAGGTCGATGATGGCACCGTTCGCCTAAAGGAAATCCATGCCGAGTATAAGGTCCTTTGAACATTCAGGAAGAATGACGAAGTCGCCGATGTACGTGAAGCCCCGAATGTTGACTCGTGCCATGGACCGGCCCATTGGAGTTATGAGATGCCCTCATGCAGTACGAATCTGAATTCCGGTCCATTGCATCGAAACTTTGTTCAGTATACGAGCGAGATTCTGGCTCATAACAGACATGTCCGCACCCGTGTCGATTAACGCCGTGACTTCGTGGTCATCTATGGTAACTGATACGTCGCAGGATACTGCCACGGAACTACACTGCTTTCTCTGCGTCTCAATTACGTCATATCACGGTCGTCTTAGTGGGTGATCTTCAGTGTTCGCAACATCAGCGACCTCACCTCCGCAGGTCGCTGGACTCAGTTTTCCCGGGAGGCTGGGCTGAGTGAGCGATGCCTCATTGCTCTCGGCGTGAATAGGGAGCTGGAATACCTGTTTCTGGCAGGTGACGGTGACCGGGGTTCACGGAATCGTGGGGCAAACGAGGTCCTGGCGTCCGCGAGGTATGCTTCAATCTCCAGGGCACGTTCACCATTGCGCGGGCCCGGCGCATTCAGTGGAAATTCACGGAGCCCAGCTCGACGGTAGGGACACGCCCTGTAGAGGTGACCGGCTTCACCGCAATGAAAACACAAGGGCCTCCGGTCTGCGGTGCGCCATGTGTCGCTCTGGCGGGGTGGTTGTGTTTCAGCCTTGAATGGTGTGCGGCGAGGCCTGAAGTCGCCAGTGACTTATTCAATGGCGCGCACACCATGAAAGTCCAGGACGTCGCTCACATCGCGAAAAATCGGGGACAACGAACTTCTCGCAGCTTCGGCATACGACATGCGAGGTTGTGGCTGCCGTACCCCGTGCTGTGGTGTCTCGCTTCGCTATGGGACTTGGACTGCCTGCCTGATTTCCTCCCGGATGACCTCAGCCAGAACGAGTCGCTGTACCGATGCTGAAGCCACCTGACGATATTGAAGCTCTTCTCGAACGATAAGCCTAATGAGCTTCCGCAAGGCGTCGGTATTGTCCAGGGGTATAGCGAGAGAGTCACACGATAGGGTCGACACGTCGCGGTTCTGCCTTGTTCGCTGCTGCAGTGCCTTTTCCATTGATACGGCTTCCGCGAGAAACTCTGCAACAATTTTTGGTGGGTTGCGTATTAGGGCACCAAATAACTCTTGCTTGACACTGCGCATCAAGTTCCTGAGCTTCTTTTCTTCCGACATGGACGGATCCGCACGTCGGAAAAGTCGGCACATATCTTCAACAAACATTGCGACGCTTTCGTTCGGCCTCTGTACTCTCGCCTGAATTGCAGATTCAGCTCGCTCCTTGCGATCGAGGCTGGCGTACGTGCCGATTAGCTGCCGTCGGAGTTCGTCCCATGTCGATAGGGCCCCGCCTCACGGTTCTCAAACCATGTCCGCGCATAGTCCTCGAGGGCAAAGTAGGCGTTGCGTAGCTTGCGCTCTGGAGTCCATACGTTGAATACTGTGACACGCTCAAAGTGATCGAGCCAGTCCTCTACATCCTCTAAGGTGTCCCCATGGAAGGACGTGGGGATTCGTGGCTGGTTGAGGACAACCTCGGTCGGCGCGGTCGAGGAAGATGGAACCGATGTATTCATCCTTCTGACTTGATTGCGTAGAGGCCCGTGCTCAGGCGGCAGTCTTTGAAGTCGGCAGCTTGTTCGTACCTGCACAGTAGTCAGCTCGACCGGACTTAGTACTGGGCTTATAGACGGTGTTCGATCTGGGAGTGGTAGCATGTACCCCGCACCTCCACCAGAAAAATGTTACGTAGATTGGAGACGGAGTCTTGCAAAATATACGCTTCTCTTTAATGGGGGGCCAGAACAAGACCGTGCAGCTTACGCACTTCATCGTCTTTCGTGGCGCCGACCTTTGGGCGCGCCGTTCTGCGGTGCGGGAGCCCCATATCTTTGTGTCAATGCGCAAAATTACACGCAGAATTGACGTCGACTCGGGGTGACGGTCGCTTTCCAAGTTCTACCTGGTGTTGTCTACAGGCAACAAACACATTGCTGAAGAAGCTTACACAAACAGTTTTCATTTTCCTTCACTCTCTTCAGTCTCTGTGTATTTTCTACATTTCCACCAAACCTAAATGTTTTCCTTAGGGTTTTTCATGTTTCAGCCCTAGCAGTTAATGCCCATTACAGTGTTGAACAGGTTTGCATGCTTTTTCTTCTATGCGCCGCACATAAAGAAGAGCCATCCTGTCAGCCACCTAGGTCTACTCCTTTTGCTCAACTACATTTTGGAGCCCAATGACGAGAAAGACTTTTCTAGCATACCTGAAGGTCATGTATAAGTAGAACAGGATTGCCGGCTGCGTGAGATAATTGAAGACATAGTGATTTTTTTTCCAGACAAGATTCGAAACATGAGTTCCAAATTTATTACCTTTCTTTCACCATTTTTTCTGAGGCTATTGAGTAAAACCATCTTCATCTTCAATTACTGACTGAATTTATCTTTGATAGTAGCAACATTCTTGTATCATATAGCGTGTGTTGATGTTGGGCAGTGCTTTCGCAATAACAGCCTTTAGAGAGTTTTTAGCTATGTGTAGCTGTTCGTTTGTCTCCTTCCCAGTAACACTTGCCATATATAGTGGCATGCAGATTGAAGTATTCGGAACGAGGGATGCTACATCGTGGTTGATGTGGCTTCAGAAATTTAACACCGGACACTCGTGAGCCATGCAGGTGTTGTGGAAGCAAATAAATTAGGATAGGGTGGTGCCTAATGACGTGCCCAAAAAGCTTTACTATGTCACCTGGGGCTGCTTAGATAAGGCCATAATCGGTTTTTGAGGGTTCTCACTCGTATCACCCCCTACCTCCTGGAGGAACTCAACCACTTGAATGGCACCTCACCACGTGCAACATTTATTTCTTTTTGTCAAAGACGATTATTAGACACGATTTCTTGTCTCACGCTGAAAACAATGTGGTTCGTGACATTTAAAGAAGGTCATCATCATCATCATCATCATCATCATCATCATCATCAGCCTGGTTACGCCCACTGCAGGGCAAAGGCCTCTCCCATACTTCTCCAACAACCCCGGTCATGTACTAATTGTGGCCATGCCATGCCTGCAAACTTCTTAATCTCATCCGCCCACCTAACCTTCTGCCGCCCCCTGCTACGCTTCCCTTCCCTTGGGATCCAGTCCGTAACCCTTAATGACCATCGGTTATCTTCCCTCCTCATTACATGTCCTGCCCGTGTCCATTTCTTTTTCTTGATTTCAACTTAGATGTCATCAACTCGCGTTTGTTCCCTCACCCAATCTGCTCTTTTCTTATCCCTTAACGTTACACCTATCATTCTTCTTTCCATAGCTCGTTGCGTCGTCCTCAATTTGAGTAGAACCCTTTTCGTAAGCCTCCAGGTTTCTGCCCCGTAGGTGAGTACTGGTAAGACACAGCTATTATATACTTTTCTCTTGAGGGATAATGGCAACCTGCTGTTCATGATCTGAGAATGCCTGCCAAACGCACCCCAGCCCATTCTTATTCTTCTGATTATTTCCGTCTCATGATCCGGATCCGCCGTCACTACCTGCCCTAAGTAGAAGTATTCCCTTACGACTTCCAGAGTCTCGCTGCCTATTGTAAATTGCTGTTCTCTTCCGAGACTGTTAAGCATTACTTTAGTTTTCTGCAGATTAATTTTTAGACCCACTCTTCTGCTTTGCCTCTCCAGGTCAGTGAGCATGCATTGCAATTCGTCCCCTGAGTTACTAAGCAAGGCAATATAATCAGCGAATCGCAAGTTACTAAGGTATTCTCCATTAACTTTTATCCCCAATTCTTCCCAATCCAGGTCTCTGAATACCTCCTGTAAACACGCTGTGAATAGCATTGGAGATATCGTATCTCCCTGCCTGACGCCTTTCTTTATTGGGATCTTGTTGCTTGCTTTATGGAGGACTACGGTGGCTGTGGAGCCGCTATAGATATCTTTCAGTATTTTTACATACGGCTCGTCTACACCCTCAGTCCGCAATGCCTCCATGACTGCTGAGGTTTCGACAGAATCAAACGCTTTCTCGTAATCAATGAAAGCTATATATAAGGGTTGGTTATATTCCGCACATTTCTCTATCACCTGATTGATAGTGTGAATATGATCTATTGTTGAGTAGCCTTTACGGAATCCTGCCTGGTCCTTTGCTTGACAGAAGTCTAAGGTGTTCCTGATTCTATTTGCGATTACCTCAGTAAATAGTTTGTAGGCAACGCACAGTAAGCTGATCGGTCTATAATTTTTCAAGTCTTTGGCGTCCCCTTTCTTATGGATTAGGATTATGTTAGCGTTCTTCCAAGATTCCGGTACGCTCGAGGTCATGAGGCATTGCGTATACAGGGTGGCCAGTTTCTCTAGAACAATATGTCCACCATCCTTCAACAAATCTGTTGTTACCTGATCCTCCCCAGCTGCCTTCCCCCTTTGCATATCTTCCAAGGCTTTCTTTACTTCTTCCGGCGTTACCTTTGGGATTTCGAATTCCTCTAGACTATTTTCTCTTCCATCATCGTGGTGGGTGCCACTGGTACTGTATAAATCTCTATAGAACTCCTCAGTCACTTGTACTATCTCATCCATATTAGTAATGATATTGCCGGCTTTGTCTCTTAACGCATATATCTGATTCCTGCCAATTCTCAGTTTCTTCTTCACTGTTTTTAGGCTTCCTCCGTTCCTGAGAGCATGTTCAATTCTATCCATATTATACTTCCTTATGTCAGCTGTCTTACGCTTGTTGATTAACTTCGATAGTTCTGCCAGTTCTATTCTAGCTGTAGGGTTAGATGCTTTCATACATTGGCGTTTCTTGATCAGGTCTTTCGTCTCCTGCGAGAGTTTGCTGGTATCCTGCCTAACGGAGTTCCCACCGACTTCCATTGCACACTCCTTAATGATGCCCACAAGATTGTCGTTCATTGCTTCAACACTAAGGTCCTCTTCCGGAGTTAAAGCCGAATACCTGTTCTGTAGCTTGATCTGGAATTCCTCTATTTTCCCTCTTACCGCTAACTCATTAATCGGCTTCTTATGTACCAATTTCTTCCGTTCCCTCCTCAGGTCTAGGCTAATTCGAGTTCTTACCACCCTGTGGTCACTGCAGCGCACCTTGCCGAGCACGTCCACATCTTGTATGATGCCAAGGTTAGCGCAGAGTATGAAGTCTATTTCATTTCTAGTCTCGCCGTTCAGGCTCCTCCACGTCCACTTTCGGCTATCCCGCTTGCGGAAGAAGGTATTCATTATCCTCATATTATTCTGTTCCGCAAACACTACTAATAACTCTCCCCTGCTATTCCTAGTGTCTATGCCATATTTCCCCACTGCCTTGTCTCCAGCCTGCTTCTTGCCTACCTTGGCATTAAAGTCGCCCATTAGTATAGTGTATTTAGTTTTCACTCTACCCATCGCCGATTCCACGTCTTCATAGAAGCTTTCGACTTCCTGGTCATCATGACTGGATGTAGGCGCGTAGACCTGTACAATCTTCATTTTGTACCTCTTATTAAGTTTCACAACAAGACCTGCCACCCTCTCGTTAATGCTATAGAATTCCTGTATGTTCCCAGCTATATTCTGAAGGCCCCTCGCCTTCGCTCAGGGTGTCCGCGAGCCGCGACCAGCACGACAAAGGACCAAAGGCGCAAGGAACAAAAACCGCTTTAATTTACGATAGAATGTAACGCTCAAAATTACCGCAGCCTCGCGGCCAATAGCAGAAAAGAACAAGGCAAAGAAGCAAGTAGCCAAGAAGCAAAGCAGCAAAAAGCAGCAAAAGCAAAGAAGCAAGCAGCAAAACAGCGGGGCAACAAAATATACAGGCCAAAGGGAGCGACGAAAGAACGGCCGCTACAAACCATCAACCAACACAATCTTTCGGGCGATAACAGAATGCATAAAGCGCAGAAAGCAAGCAAGCACTGAACCAGGCGCGCAGATAGTCCCAAAAGCGAACAACAAGAGCACTTTTTCATGCAGACACAATACAAAGACGCTTTTCCCCTGCCCTGCAGCACGCTCGGAAAGAAGCCTAGACGGGCCACGCCCCACCAGCGCCTCCCCAGGCCCGCGCCCCGCAAAAAGCCCCGAGTGCCGTCTTCGCTGCCTTCTTATCGGGCAGCTCCCTTCCCGGCAGTCCCCGCGCGAGTTCTTACGATAACGCGATCGGTGCGCATGCTCCATGCGACGAGTGCCGTTGTGGCGCGCGTTTCAAAGGCTTCCCCCGTGCGCGCTACAGAGAGGGCCTAAGGGTCCGACACTCCCCCCTCCGTACAAGACCGGACACCCGCCTGGGTGTCCAACAACACTATGCAGCAACACTATGCAGCAACACTATGCAGCAACACTATGCAGCAACACTATGCAGCAACACTATGCAGCAACACTATGCAGCAACACTATGCAGCAACACTATGCAGCAACACTATGCAGCAACACTATGCAGCAACACTATGCAGCAACACTATGCAGCAACACTATGCAGCAACACTATGCAACAACACTATGCAACAACACTATGCAACAACACTATGCAACAACACTATGCAACAACACTATGCAACAACACTATGCAACAACACTATGCAACAACACTATGCAACAACACTATGCAACAACACTATGCAACAACACTATGCAACACTATGCAACAACACTATGCAACAACACTATGCAACAACACTATGCAACAACACTATGCAACAACATTATGTCCAACAGCACCATGCAACGTCCTAGTCGAGTTATATCACGGCTGTTGCGAAGCAAAATGTTCGGGGCAGTTGGCACGCGATGGGCTGGAATGCTGTCTGGCGTCGTTCGGAGCTGCACGTGACGGCTCCAATTGGCATGCGCTCAAGGCGTGCGCTCTTTCAGAGACAATGCACTTTTCGCCCAACCGACGCTAGCGTACATCGGTTGCCTGGGTGAGAGGCCGATGACGTAGGTGATGTTTCGATGGGCCGCCGTGGCAGCCAGGCTGGTCGCGCCCGTTTGAGTGGTAGCGTGGCATTCTGCGTAAGGCGAGCATATCCAAAGACAGCATATGTAAAAATGTCGCGATTAACAGATAACGGATGTAGGGCACATCCACGTTAACTGCTGAACTCGTATAATGACTGAAGCATGGTTAGCTGTCTGATGGGCGCTCGTAGTACGCTTTGAGGTCGTGCAAGCTTACGGGCCCTATTACTCTGCTGCCATGTTTTTCCCATAGTAGGTACACCAAGCTAGAAATACGTTTCGTGATCACGTAAGGGCCATCCCATCTAGGCGCGAGGGAAGCAGCAAACCCTTTTGCAGCATCGCTGAGTGGGTGCGTGCGGCGGAGCACTTCGTCGCCAACCGCGAACTCCAGGGGCCGCCTGCCTTTGTTGTATTGGTTCCCATGCTCCAGGCGGGCAAGGTCCAAGTTTTCCCTGGCCTCTTTCAGAGTGTGGGCCAGGTGGCTGGAAAGATTCTGTGTGAACGTGGAGTAAGTACGAGTTGGTAATTCAGAGCCGTTGGTGAATGCATGCTCAATACGAAAACGGAGCTCGCGACCGAGAAGAATAGCCGCTGGCGTAAACCCTGTCGAACGGTTTACTGTGGTCCTTGTGGCGAAAGCCATCTCCTGGATACGAACGTCCCAGTCCTTGTGCCGCTCGGTGAAAGCCACCAGCATTGTCTTAAGGTTTCTGTTGACACGCTCCGTGATGTTGGCTTGAGGGTGGTAGGGTGTCGTCCGTTTGTGCTGCACGCCAAGAGCTTTGCAAGTGTCAACGAATATCCTGCCGGTGAAATATGTGGCATTGTCTGTGATAAGCTGCGCTGGGAAACCGAAACGGGTGAATGCTTCCAACAGCCTATCCCAGATTATCTTAGAATCCAGCTTGCGTAGCGGGTACAGCTCTACCCATTTGGAGAAATGGTCATTGACCACTAACAAGTATCGATTCCCTTTAGCTGACCTGGGGTATGGGCCCATAACATCACATGCCACAATTTCCCATGGGTATCGGCTCTCAACTGGTTGCATGAGGCCTAGTGGCTTCCCTCCCTTCGGTTTCACGGTCTGGCAGGTAGTACATGTGCGAACGTATCTGAAGACATGCTTTCTCATGTGCGGCCATGTCGCGACGCGACACAACTTCTCAAATGTTTTCTTGCCGTCGCTATGACCGGCGAGCCGGGTGTCACGAAAGTACTCTAGAAAAGGCTTGCGCAACTTCCTAGGCACAACGACACGGAATGGGGACTCACCGCAATCCGTATCGGCAGCAGGTATGTACCGCAAGAGCAGGCCATCTTCTGCTTGCATGTAGCAGTCGTAGTTTGCGCTACCGGCAGGGTTGGCGTCGTCCAGTGCCTTGCGTATCAAGTTGCACTGGTCGTCGCTTAGCTGGGCGTCGAGTAGCTGCTGGCGGGAAATCAGTGTTCCCCAGGCATCCACAGGCACTGCCACAGCCAGGACTTCGGTTGCCGGCTCGCCATCCCCGCAGAGTGGTGCTCGGGACAAGGCGTCAGCTACCTTGTTGAAGGTGCCTTTCCTGTATTCTACTCTGTAATTGTACTTCTGGAGAGCGAGGGCCCAACGGGCTAAACGGCCGGCTGGGTTTTGTAGCTTTGACAGCCACGTCAGCGCCTGGTGGTCAGTCGGAATAGTAAATTCAGCCCCATCCAGATACATGTCAAACTTCTTTAGTGCAAATACAATTGCTAGGCACTCTTTCTCTGTTACGGTATAGTTCTGTTCTGCTCCTGTGAGAGTGCGACTTGCAAAAGCCAGAGGGTGAAGCTTCCCTTGGTGCTTCTGAAGCAAGACTGCGCCGATGCCATACTCACTTGCATCGGTCTGCATGCTGAATGGCAGGTTGAGGTCGGGAAGCAACAGACGTGCGGTGTCGGCGATAGCCGATGACAGAGCTCGAAATGATCCCTGCTCCACGTCAGTCCAGTACCAACTGGCACCTGGCACCTGCGGTGCTGAAGCGTACTCCAGAACAAACAGAAAAACAACGAGAAAGAAGAAAACCACGTTGGGCGCCAGATGAAGGCCCCTCGCCTTCGCTCAGGGGGTCCGCGAGCCGCGACCAGCACGACAAAGGACCAAAGGCGCAAGGAACAAAAACCGCTTTAATTTACGATAGAATGTAACGCTCAAAATTACCGCAGCCTCGCGGCCAATAGCAGAAAAGAACAAGGCAAAGAAGCAAGTAGCAAAGAAGCAAAGCAGCAAAAAGCAGCAAAAGCAAAGAAGCAAGCAGCAAAACAGCGGGGCAACAAAATATACAGGCCAAAGGGAGCGACGAAAGAACGGCCGCTACAAACCATCAACCAACACAATCTTTCGGGCGATAACAGAATGCATAAAGCGCAGAAAGCAAGCAAGCACTGAACCAGGCGCGCAGATAGCCCCAAAAGCGAACAACAAGAGCACTTTTTCATGCAGACACAATACAAAGACGCTTTTCCCCTGCCCTGCAGCACGCTCGGAAAGAAGCCTAGACGGGCCACGCCCCACCAGCGCCTCCCCAGGCCCGCGCCCCGCAAGAAGCCCCGAGTGCCGTCTTCGCTGCCTTCTTATCGGGCAGCTCCCTTCCCGGCAGTCCCCGCGCGAGTTCTTACGATAACGCGATCGGTGCGCATGCTCCATGCGACGAGTGCCGTTGTGGCACGCGTTTCAAAGGCTTCCCCCGTGCGCGCTACAGAGAGGGCCTAAGGGTCCGACAATTCTTATTAATCAGGAATCCGACTCCTAATTCTGTTCTCTCCGCTAAGCCCCGGTAGCACAGGACGTGCCAGCTTTTTAGCACTATATAGGCTTCTTTTGGCCTCTTAACTTCACTGAGCCCTATTATATCCCATTTACTGCCCTCTAATTCCTCCAATAGCACTGCTAGACTCGCCTCGCTAGATAACGTTCTAGCGTATAGGTGCTGATCTCCAAGTTACTGTGGTCAGTGTGTAAGGCGACTAGCACAACATAAAGTTCCATCTCGTGCATCAGGCAGAATGCTGATATTTCCAAATAAATTTGCTAAATAGGTCACAGAGGTGATTGTTAAGGTGAAGTAGAGCGCCTACAGATTGAGAATGTTATTGGTTGAGGAGATTCAAAGCCGCATCCTCAAATACTTTGCGCAGCTTGCATGACAGTGTTGAAACTGGAGCCTGTGTCCTTTGGACTAATATTTTACTGTTTTATATGGCTACCTTTATAGAAGACGAAAGGCAAACTTCTTTAGGTTTAAGATTGGTTTTACGACAGCTGTGACAGAGCCAACTCCTTGGTGCACGCTTATGGTAGTGGTGACGAAGCCATCAGGAGCACTCTACACTTTTATGGATTACACAAAAACTGAACAAGCAAGTCCTATGAGCATCATATACAATTCCCACAGTAGAGCATACCCTTCAGATACTACGAGTAACAGCTTGGTGTATGAAAAATTGATGCCCCAATTCAGGGTTTTGGCAAATTCCCGAGAAATGACGGAAAGTTCGTGACCACCTTTACAGCACCGTTCCGTTGGTTTCGCTTTAACTGCTCATGCGATTTGGTATCTGGCGTGCCCCAGATCAAATACAATGGTATATGAATGATATTCATCCAGAACTTATATGTGTTGCTTGTCATATGGTTGAAGTTATCAGTTGGTGCTGAACTAAACAGCAACACAACGAACTCTGCAGTACATTTGAGAGCACCCACTGTGCAAGAGCTGCCATCAACAAAGAGAAATGTAAGTTTCGCATCACAATAATATCCTACTTGGGGCACATCATGAACGAAAACAAGCTCAAAGCTGTCACAGACACTCCAAGACCATCCTCCAGAACTACAGCTACTAATGGGCATGACCACCTATCTAAGTTTATTCGCTCCTAACATGACAAACACTACACCCATTGTCCAGCATGCTGTTTTCAAAGCATGGTCTATCTGGAACCCACACAGGTTCAAGAATTCTCAAAATGGAAAGAAATACTTTCTTCAGATACACTGCTTGGCTGGTGCTCCTCAAAATGAGAGACCAGCTGCTGATCGCAGCTGATGCTTTGTGCTGCGGTCTAGTTGCAGTGCTCCGCCAAAAGCAAGACGATGGGCAACATGTTACTAGATACGCCTCAAGTTATTTTGCGGAGACAGAATGCCTGGCTATGCCTAGATATAGAAAGAAGTGCTTTCTTTCTTGCAAGCTCGAGATAAATTCTATAAATGGGGCAACAATCTGTTTCCCAATTGATGAAATGGGCACATGATTGATACATTATGAGGCATAATGTACGTACATCTTAGGCAAAAACTTTCCCGCAGATGATACCCTGTCAAATACTCATGTGAAAGAGAACAGGCACCTGAAGGGCCTACCAAGATTGAAGGCTATGCATGCTGCCTCTCCCCACCTTCTTTACAAGAACTGAAGAATGAACAAGTGCTAGATTAATGCTGCTGCCAACTTTGCATCTTCACTCGAAAGAGCTGGACAAGGTGTTGCAAAGTCTGAAAGAATTCTAGCTTCACAAGGACGATGTAGTCCAAGACATGTTGATATTTTGGCAACAAAACCATCGCGCCCAAGAAGCTACAGGAGCTTACCCACCCAGCACTTCTCACTTGAAGGCCACTTTGGAATCAATAAATGCCTAGCAAGACGACAAAATACTGCATCATAAATACATACACACAGCAAATGTCTTCAAGTCATGCCATACATGCTAGCACCACATGGCTAAGAGAAGGGTGACACTCCTGCAACTGTGATTCTGCGAAGACCTGCTACAGAAGTTCACCATGGACATATTTTCTATTGGAGGGGTGTGGTGGCTCATCGTCACAAAATACTACTAAGGGTATCCTGAGCTAGTACTGGCTAGTTTGACAGGACCTGTGGTTGCGGCTCAATGCCTCTTTGTTTTCACAAGGTGTGTAGTAGTGTAGTGGTCGTGAACCGCAACAAACTCTAGCTTGCAAAAGGGCGCAGCTTACTATTCGCTGTCTTCATAAGAATTCCAACAAATGGCGTGCAGTCCACACTACCAACGACGCAATGATCTCACAGAAGCGACTGTAAACTTATCCAAGAACTCCCTTCAGACGTCAGGTGATGCCTACAAGACACGCGATTACAGACTGAGCCTTCTGAAAAATAGCTCCTCGCTATTGCAAATGCTTACGAGCCGAAGGCTTAGGACTACACTTCCAGCTACTGCAGACAACTTCTTTTCACAACTCCCGGATAAGAGGAAATTGAAAGTGCATGAGCAAAAGTGCTGGCAGAAACAGAAAACTTACTCTGATGTTGGGCATGGCATGCAAGATCTACCCAATTTGAATCCAGACATTAATGTCCGAGTAGTTGACTGGGAAAATGCAGGCACACTTCAGCAGCCAGGAGATAAGCCCAGGTCATAGTGGATAGACACGTACAAAAGGACCATTCATCTCAAACAGGACACAACCAGTGCCACTGCCTCTGGCTACATAATCAAGGGTTAGACGAAAGTTCGTCTGGTCAGGCATGGAAACGAAAAAAAAACGTGATCTAAGAAATAATAGTCACTCGACTATTATTTGCCGAGCATGCACTGGAACATAGTCACAAGATTGACTGGGGCAATGCCACTGTTGTTGCCAAAGAAAAGAACATGTCATCCCGGTGGCTGCTAGAATCGCTAATCATTCAATCGACGCTAGCTACGATGAACCGGACACCAGGGACTATGCCTGCCATTTACGCATGTTCGTTACGTCACGTGCTGGCTACATAAGTGACGACGATTTCCTGTCCAACTCAGTGAACAAGGGACCAGTATGCAGTTCCGAAACGACGGGTTATACATCAGACTTGGTCAGTGACCGTGAACCCCCCTTAATGCCTCTGGCTAGGGGAGAAGAACACAAGCAGCCACAAGACTGTACCAAAGAGGTTCCATTTTGTAGAGATCCTGGGCATCAACAATATAATAGAAGTGGAAAATGCATAACACCAAATAAGCAGTAAGCAACATGACCCTTTTTATACAGGGAAGGATGTGCTACAAAGATGCTCGTACTATTGTAACGCTAATGTGCATGCCTGTAGAAAATGATCACAATAAGAAACTCACCTCTTGCCTTGTGCTCAATGTTGAGGCTACCATTCTGAATCATAATTACTTTATCCTACCTAGCTAACAGTTTGCCAAATCTCAAGGAGGTTTTAATAAGAATCTTGTCTCGACTACCCGAAACGCCAGTCTGTGTAGAAGTGTTACACAGCGTTGGGTTCAAATCTGCCATAACCATGCATCCGAATGAACTTGCCCACAATTCAGTCATTCTGCAAAAGTATTTGGCATCACTTCGTTGCTTCTATATGCACTGAGGCAATCACCGCTGTGAAACACATTGAGGTCGTACTGAAGATGTGTTCGGACTCATGATTAATAAGAATATAGCTGGTGACGTAGAGGACTTCTATAGCATTTACGAGAGGGGGGCAGGTCTCGTTGTGACACTTAATAAGAGGTACAAATTGACGGTCGTACAGGTCTACGCCCCTACATCCATTCATGATGACCAGGAAGTCGAAAGCTTCAATGAAGACGTGGAATCAGTGATGGGTAAAGTCAAAACAAAATGCACTATACTGATGGGCGACTTCAATGCCAAGGTAGGCAAGAAGCAGGCTGGAGACAAGTCAGTGGGGAATATGGCATAGGCACTAGGAATAGCAGGGGAGAGTTATTAGTAGACTTTACAGAACAGAATAATATGCGGATAATGAATACGTTCTTCTAAAAGCGGTATAGACGAAAGTGGACGTGGAGAAGCCCGTATGACGAGACTAGAAATGAAATAGACTTTATATTCTGCGCAAACCCTGGCATCATGCAAGATGTGGACGTGCTCGGCAAGGTGCGCTGCAGGGACCATAGGATGGTAAGAACTCGAATTAGCCTAGGCTTGAGGAGGGAACGGAAGAAGCTGGTACATAAGAAGCCGATCAATGAGTTAACGATAAGAAGGAAAATCGAGGAATTCCGGATCAAGCTACAGAACAGGCATTCGGCTGTGACTCGGGAAGAGGAGCTTAGTGTTGAAACAATGAACGACAACCTTACGGGCATCCTTAAGGGGTCTGCAATAGAAGTCGGTGGTAACTTCGTTAGACAGTATACCAGTAAGCTATCGCAGGAGACTAAAGATCTCATCAAGAAACGCCAATGTATGAAAGCTTCTAACCCTTCATCTAGAATAGAACTTGCAGAACTTTCGAAGTTAATCAACAAGCGTAAGACAGCTGACATGAGGAAGTATAATATCGATAGAATTGAACATGCTCTCAGGAACGAAGGAAGCCTAAAAGCAGTGAGGAAACTAGGAATTGGCAAGAATCAGACGTATG